>NC_036258.1:13295771-13296308 GCF_002742605.1 Olea europaea var. sylvestris | reverse complement strand
CGTCTGTATTTTTCTGTAATTACCTATCCTTGAAGAAGCAGCTTAACATGAAACCCATATGGACCCATTTACTTCTTGAGGGTCACCAACATGTACTCTGCATAAAGGTCCTTGCATAATACAATAATTTTAATCAGTGTTTCAAAAAGCATAAAACATGACAAAGCGGGAGGCCAAGTTTCGGTTTAGGGGCGGAAAAAAACCTTTTTCCTATTTAAATTTTTAAATCAATCTAAAAATTTTTGATAATTAAAGGAAAAAAGCACTAAAAAAAACACCACTAGGCGAGAAAAAAATAAAAAAGAAAAAAAAAAGGATTAAAAGGCTTGAGGCAAGGCATTTTGTACCTATGTGCTGTTTTTGAGAACACTAATTTTAATTAAATGTAGAAAGGTTTTATTGTTAGGTTTACATGAACATCAAATCTGAAGCTTACATGGAGTACCATATAGAATCTATAGCAATAGTTGCAGGCAAAAACATATTCACAGCAACCTCTTTGTTCTCATTCTTCTTGTCTATAATTGTCAATAAAAA
>NC_036258.1:13288779-13294646 GCF_002742605.1 Olea europaea var. sylvestris | reverse complement strand
TTTTTTTTTTTTTTACTCAATTTGAATTATATAGTTTTATAATAAATTTACGTGTAAATCCAAAAAATTACTATTCTAAAACTCTTTTTTCTTTCAAAAAAACTCTTTTTAACCGCTATCAAACATAGCTTAATATGATAATGAAATTAAAATAATGTACCAATCTCGAGATCATGCCAAGGATGAGCAGCAGCTGATCTTCTGGACAAAGATGAGAAGATCTTCTCATTTAATTTGGGAGCCCGCCTTTGGGCTCCACTACACTTTTCACACTCCTACGTGGAAGCTTTAAGGTAGTCTAAATGAAATTGAGATATGGACGTGGTGTCAATGGAATGCAGGTAGTACAATTATGAGTTGAGATATGTTGTTTAAAAAAAAAAAATGGTTGAACTCCGACCTTGAGAGCCCCCATCGTCCGGCCCCTAGAGTTTTGTGAGGGAGGTAAATCGCAGGATGTGCCACAATAGGCCAGGGAACAACAACTGTATGTACATTGTGCCTACAATGAGTCCAATTTCATATCTCAGGAATCAAACCCCCACACTGCGGCTGCCAACAAGGCATGAAATAACCTCACTCACATCCTTTGCACCACTGAACTATGTCCCGGGGGGCGATTTGTTGTCCACTTATAAGTGGTAGCAAGAGAAAAGTTGGATATGCTAAATTAAAGTGATGCGTCAATAAATCACTGGGTGAATAGCAAATTGGATGGCTAATTCTGAACAGCGGATTTGAACTCGAAAATTATGACTAATCACAGGCTTGCTTCTTTGTGGTAATGTGGAATATTTCTCGATTCTTCATTATCATTCTCCTCCCATACCATCCTTCTAAATTCAATCACATCAAATTATCAAGGTCGTAATTTTCTTTATTTTCTATTTCATTTTCTCACTTTTGCAAATCAATCAATGACCTAATATGTTAGCGGATGAAGCTTTTTTTGCCTGACTCACAATTTTTTGGTCTCTCCTAATTTTGTTTTCTTTGCTAATGTCTGGATAATTTTCTAAGCAATGACAGATTTCAAGTTTTTAGGTTTCTTAATCTTTGTCACAACAGTTTGGTAGAACAAAAATATTTATCCACAATTTCCATTCCCAACGCTTAGACTTGTTTAATGACATATTGGTTTCGCAACCAGAATAAACAGATCATTTTGGACTATTTCTGTCCGAAATGGACATTTCCTCAAATTGACAAAGACATTAGCTTGTCCGACATCGTATTATTTCTTCATAATACTACTGACCAAACGACGAGAATTTGGACTTTGCAACAGGTCATTCAAAATTAAAAACAACATGCTAAATATAAAATAATCTGAAAATTATATTGTCATAAACACAAAAGGATAACATATTCATCGATTATTTTACCCAAAAATCAAGGAATAATTCCATAGGTACAGGAAATTATTGACAAAAATGATACAGGTGCAGCATTGGTAGCATCTGTACGGTGCAATTTCTGTGTTTGTTGTGTCAAAAATTAACGAAAACAAAACTAAAAATCAAGTGATGATCATGAGGTGACAGTGACATCTCCTCTAAATTAGATATTACTTTTCATGAAAGTTTTAACAGATTGGGATAATATTGATAAAATGTATAGCTAATTCCCTTGTTTTTTTCTTTTTTTGGGTCTAAATGGAAGAGTTTTTAGAAAAGCTGGCTCAAAACAATTTTCTCAAAAAACAACTTCGTAGAAGCATAAGCTATTTCAAACAAGCCCTAAGTTTATGAAAATAGGAGATTTCCATTCATCAAGGCCTATGGAACCAGCAAAGAATCCCAGGCACTATGCGTATATTTACAAAGAAAATATGAGAGATTCACCATTCCAAATACTAGACTCCTTGAGTAGCTAACATTAATCAATAGCATTAACTCCGCTGTAACATCAATCATACAAGTAAGCTGCAATCAGATTTGATGATCATGAACATGAACATGAACCATAAAGCTTTTTTCAATCTTGAACAAAACAAATTATGATAATGAAGTACCAAGATATCGGAATACAAAGTCGAGTCATGGATAAATACTCGATGGTGAAACAATGGTAAAACTACAAGCAAATATCAATTGAGTGCAACTTCTCTGAATAGGCAATTTTCACATTCGACGACACAGTAAAACCATCCTTAATCATACTTTCATTATTTTACAACCTTTCTGAGCAACTGTTCAATTTACAGTATTCCATCCCAACACAACTTAAATAGAAAACAATGTTACATGTTCCACAGGTTCTCTAATACACATCAGGTTAATAGAGGTCCAGTATGCTTTTCAGATAATGAACATAGACAGTATCCTTCACTCCCACTAAAAACAACACAGCATAAAATAAAAAGAGACAAGCCAAACTTGGTAAAAATTGAAAGTTGATCTCCTAAGGAATGAATCGAAAAGTTTAATAAGTCCCCCAACCCACGAAGATTTAACATCGAGAGAAATCTCGATCGTCAGATCTGTTGTCTTTCTATCTGGACTGTTACATGGCTGATGTTGTATTCCCTCCTAATATAGTCAATGACTTTGTCCAGCACCATGTAGGCATCAGCTTCAGGGTTAATTTTGACATGGCAAGCTAATAACACTTTCCCCACAGTAATTGCCCATATATGCAGTTCGTGGATTGCAACAACTTCTTCCATCTCACAAAGACCCTTCTCAAGCCTTGTTGCATCAATCTCTTTGGGAGTACTCTCCATAAGAACTTCAAGAATATTTCGTAGCATATTAATGGTAGTGCCCAGCACAATTGCAGAAAAAATGAGGGTACAAATCAGATCAATGATTTTCCACTCTGGTTTATACCAGATAACTGCTCCACCAATCATAACCCCAATGCTTTGTACGGAATCTCCTAGCACGTGAAGGTAAGCCCCCTGAACATTTATATTTCGCCTTTTCTTCTGCTTATGTTTGCCTTCTGATTTACCTTTACCCTCAGAGGAACTCGTGAGTAAAGGCTCGGTGTGGTCTTCATCGTATATGGAGGGTCCTTCATGATGGTGATGCCGGGTGACACTCACTCCATGACATTGCACATGTTCATGGTCATGGTCACGGTCATGATCATGGTCATGGTTGTGGTCGTGAACCTTATGGCCATGACCATGATCATGTCCCAACAAGAGAGCCATAATAACATTGACCAGTAATCCAAATGCAGAAACCAAAAACATCAAAAAGCCCTTCACTTCGCCTGTATCATGTATAAGTCGATAAATGGCTTCATAGACAAGGATCCCAGCAAGAAGCCAAATCAATTGAATTGAAACGAATGCCCCCAAAATCTCGATTCTAAAGAAACCATAAGACTGGCGTGGATTAGCTTGCCATCCTGCGGCCCACAGAGAAAACAAAGATATTGCAAAAGCTGCAACATCAGATAGCAAATGAGCTGCATCAGTCAAAATTGCAAGACTGTTGGCTTTGATACCCCCAAAAACTTCAACACTCATAAAAACGATGCACAACACAACGGCAATCAAAAGCTTCCTTATAGACGCTGAACGCTCATGTGCATCCGCAGAAATGGTTTTGGCGTCAGCAAAACCACATGGTGCCTCCCCACATCCCTTGCTTCCAACAAAGCCCCTTTCTGTGGTTGGCACATCAGTGCATACCTCAATAGCATGCCCAATATCTGGATTTTCCGTATCCATCTAGGTACATGAAAAATCATGAGTAAACCAAAAGTCTCAAAGCTTACTCATAATCAAGTGTGATGAAGAAGCTCAACATCCATACATATCTATCAAGAAAACACCACTGAAAAACAATACTAAAGACCAGTAGATTTTCTACAAAATCGAGTAAATCTTGACCAGTTCATCTGGAATAAGTTCTCTATTTACTTAAATCAAGTGCCATAAAAAGGGGGAATGGGCCAACAAACAAAATAGGAACTCAATATATAAAACAAATAAACAATAACTACGCAAAATAGGTGACTTAAAAGGATGGAGATGAAATCACTTGGTAAACCTGAAGGGAATGATTCCAAAATAAAGTGGACAGAAATTTATGACGGGTCTGATATCTTAATCTGATTGTTGCCTTGTGTGTGCACATATATGATTATAAGATTTAATTTGAAATAGCAAACCAATCCCTAACATATATATTCTAGCATCTGAATCCAAGATAAGAGAGGAAGGAATCAATCAATCAATAAAAAGTAGCCATGCAAATAAGAGAGAAAAGAATAAATCAATCAATAAAAAGTAGCCATGCATACCTGCAATTTCAAATATGATCAACAAAATAGAGACTTAGACCTCGTTGAACTATCAAGCAATAACTATGTGAATATATTCGTGTACATAAATAGAAGTACCCAAAAGAATCAGAAAAAAGACAATACACTGCAGCCATTACTTCTAAATCATGTATATATAACACAAAGTATTATATTTCATGACTCATGACGTCTATAAATTATGCATATGTCGTGCTAGTATAAGCCAACCAAAAGGGAACATGAAAAGTCGACACAGAGGCATCACAACTGAATAAAAAATAAATCATATAGAATCAAAACAAGAAGAAAAAACGCAGGAAATCCGTGGGGAAAGAGTTGCATAAGTGAGATGATATTACATATATTTCTTCAAAGAAACTGAAATTTGCTGCGCGATTAGGCACTCACTGTCCCAACTGAAATTCGGAATGTTGCTTGGCCTTGACTTGGGTGAGAGGACTTGAATGAGTGGATTATATTTGTCGTTTTCAGTTGTCTCGTACAGAATACTGTTATATTCGTTTGGAATAATGGGCTATTAATGAGAAATTGGATCCACGTCCCTTTCACCCTTATATAGTTAGCATCAATTTGTCCCACTACAAATATCTTGCTGTCTGACTCACTACCCAACCCTATCCCCATCTCTTCTGTGGACCTCGAATGAACATGAACGTGTCCTTGGTTTAGATTTTAATGTATTTTAAAAGTTTTTCCAAATTTAAGTATACCCAATTATAAGAAGATTCGAACGAATTTCTAACTTATAAATACATGTAACACACTCTTGAAATTTTCATATTTTTAATGAAATCCATCGTAATCTCAGTTTTAGTTTCAAAGATAAGGATGATATTATACATTTGTTTGACACAACTTTTTGAAAACCATTTTTCCTCAAATTCATTTTCCGCCCTATATTTTTCAAATAAATCAATTTTGCACATTTGGTTTTATGTTGATTCTTCCCTTTTGCAATTACTCTGACACTGCTAATGATCAAGATCAGCAATCACATACTTCTAAAGTTAATCCAGTGCCACGACTATTACAACAAAATTGTGATATAACAAATTAATGTACTAATCTTGAATGCAATTCCACTCCATTCAAGGCTCACACGAGCTCTTTCTTTTTTGGTTCAAGAACAGGAGGGTCAACGTCAATCCCCATATTTGCAGCAGTGCCGGCTATAATTCTCATTGCTGACTCTATAGTTGAACAATTCAGATCAGGCAACTTTTCTTGTGCAATTGTCCGCAACTGCTCAATCGTTACCTTCCCAACTTTCTCCAGCTTTGGGTCCTTAGAACCTTTCTCCAATCCTGGCAAGTCACAAAGACAAACTTATCAGCCATGTTCTTGTATACACGGTTGCATTCGCAAGGAATGTACACATGTTCAAACTAAGGTTTGTTACCCAAAAATATACCTAAATAATCTCAAACATTTCCAAATTTCAACAGAAGGTAATACGAGTAACTGAATCTGCTATCGAGTCTATAGGATTTGCCTAGAACATAAGGTACTGTGCTTCTTTGAGTTGAATTAGGATATGGGTTGATTGTTCTTTGTAATTGCTTGCTGAATCTGTAAGTTTTTTT
>NC_036258.1:13253950-13288265 GCF_002742605.1 Olea europaea var. sylvestris | reverse complement strand
TAAGGTACTGTGCTTCTTTGAGTTGAATTAGGATATGGGTTGATTGTTCTTTGTAATTGCTTGCTGAATCTGTAAGTTTTTTTAATTTTTGTATCTGAGGGAATGCCCCCTTTGAGGTATAAAGTGTGATTTGATCAATAAAATGCAAACAATCAAGACGTTTTGGCCCGAAATATGAACATGATCCAACTGCAGAATCTATTTTTGGAGATCGCCCTTTGAAATGAGCCTTTACTTTGAACAACTCTACATACTAAATTATTTTTTAAAAAAAGTTATAATATATAATAAGGATAAAGCATTTGAGAGAAAACCCAATCTCAACCTCAATGATCATCTCATATTTCATGGTGGAGTTGAAGTGAATTACTAATAAATAACCATGCTCAGTTCTTCGCCTTCTCCAAGTATCCATGATACATCATTTGAAGTCCAATGTCAGTGATCCTCTCAAACAACTAGAAATGCAGACTGCGTTTTAGTTTTATCATTTCCAATCAGAATTATTCTATTTTGAGAACCAAGGGGAAAGAGAACTCACGAATATCCAGATACACGTGCACAAGATATAAAATTAACTACATGATATTCTGTATTTGGATGTAATATAAAACAATCATTATAGTCATAGACACAAAACCACAGTACATGTGCAATTTATTTGAAGTAAAAAACCAAAATTTCCTTAATACTGTGATGCTTACACATACAAATAGTAAAAAAAGATGCCATATCATCCCCACTTCCGTCCATTTTCTGCCTATTTAACTTGAACATATCTTCAATCTAAACCTATTTGTATCTATTGCATTATCAAACATGATATATTCATGCTTAAAAAAAAACTGTTGGGAAATAATTTTTTTTTTTATATTCTTATCTTTGAGATCATCCTACCGAAGTAACTACTTCAAGTAAACTAAATTTTAGCGTGAAATGTTACTTATTATTTGCCCTGTAATTGGAAGTGGAAAAGTTTCTACATGTCATAAGACAGAAAACTAATCTGAATACCCCCAAGAAATAGTTTGCACCAATTGCTCACAAATGTGCCTTGTTTGGAAGAAAACCCAATTCAAAGTAACAAGTAGAATATATTTTAATCTCTTGATTTCTTTTCATGAAAAAAGGAAACCTTGATTTGTGTTCTTAACAGAGTTTAGGTTGACTAAAATAAACTTTCGCACCATAATCAAGCTAATAAACATGGAGCATAAGCAATTCTAATCAGACTAACTAATCCTTCAATGTTCAAAGTTCTTAGAACTATGCTATGCCAGTCAAACTCTTAATGTAGGAAAATTGAATGCCTGGTTCACTGAATCAACTACAACAGAAAGCCCAGCAGCATTTCTCTTATTGCAATAAAATTGAACAAAAATACCAATAACTTCATTATATACTTGGAGATTTTTAAAAATATATAAATAAATAAAACTGGTACCTGCAGCTTTCAGCAGCAAGACTGAAGCAGGTGGAGTCTTCAAGATAAAAGTGAAACTCCTATCCTAAAAAGATTTAGAAACAAACACTGAGTTGAGGACTAACTACCCAATCAATTAGATTCCCTTCACTTCAAAATCAAACTAATACATCCAAAAACGAAAGAACTCACATCATAGATTGTAATTTCGACAGGAATAATGTAACCAGCCTTATCGGCAGTACGGGCATTGTAATCTTTACAGAAAGCCATAATATTCACACCCTTGGCTCCCAATGCAGGCCCCACAGGAGGCGCCGGGGTGGCCTTTCCTGCCTCCAGAGCTAACTTCACCAGCCCAACCACTGCCAAATTCCAATCACACACACATAAAATAAAAATACAAAATCTTGGATTATATTTAAAATTAAATGGATACCTTTTTTGGCTTTGCCACCAGGTTTAGGAGGAGCCATGGAAATGATAGTAAGAGGCCTTGAAAATGAAGATAGCCGCTGTGTAAAGTGATGGCTGACGAATTGGGCTGAAATTTTAGGGTTTGATGACAAATTGGGTGATGAACTGATCAACAATGAGTATGGAAGTAATCTCTCATTCTTCATCTTTGACTTGTTATGATAATGAGAAGAAATTGAATTGGCATATGAAGATAGTGATGAAGAAGCCATTTTTGACACCAGAGATTGTTGAGGGAAGGAGATAACGCTATAAATATTATCAAAATCATGAAGCAGGCTTGGGCCTTAACAACCTTGTCATGGGCCTTTTTGGAAAGCCCAGATTGATTAAAAAAAAAGACAGAAATAGCACCAAAAATAACGTACCTCCACCTGCACCGTCTTGTGATCCAATTTCGAAATAATTGGGCAACTTTACAGCATGTATCTGGTAGCGGGCTCTTAACCTAAAAATTACATTACAATTTGAGTCAAGAATAGAGAGCAAACATAACAATTCCACCGTTAATTTTAATTTACTGTCAATTTTTTCCACCTCGCAGAAATTATTTGACTATAAATTAGAGAGCCTCTAACCATAAAAGAACAGCTTTCTATTAATATTAATGCATATTTGATTATTTAGACAGATTTGTACTGACCTCGGTTCCTAGCCGGTGACGTGGTTAATTATTTAAACTTCATGCATATTTAGACAAACCGTTAGAAGGATTATGGGGAAGCGATCAAAGCACTTCAACTGTGGGCATCTAAGTTGTAGAGAAAAAATAAGAGTGGGCAATAATAATGTCGATAATGTAAAATTGCGTTATTTTTCAAATGGCATAAAGTGTGAGCTTTTAGCCAACCCTGACATCTGAAGAGTGGATTGACAAGTTGATTGAGGGTCGCCTACAGTAGAGAAATTACATCAATCAATAATGGAGGATCTCTTCATAAAGGTAAAGGAAGAAGCTACCTTTGTGTATTTTAAGGGAGCTCGCTTCAAATTAGCACTATCGAAGGTCGTGTGCATCTTACCTCAGACATGGAAGGTTCAGCCCTTACATAGCATTTCGACAAGGTGCTGCATCACCTCAACTACCATGTTTGAAGACCTCGCCTTGGACAGATAGGATAGTAACGGGAGTGTAAGCCTGAGTTGGTTTGTTAGATGGCGTCACATAGTCAATGTTTGAAGTCTCCTCGGATAATAATGTTGGGAATCTACTTAACATGCACAGTGGAAAATTAAAATAGATTTTGATTCCCACCAATAATCGCTTTTGTGTTTAGATAGAAATTGTGATAAGATTGTATCTTTTCCAGATCTGCAAACTTCTTTGTTATTCTTTTCGCTCCAGCAATCTTGATTCGCCACCCACAGCTGTCCAATTGTCGAGCCTCCAACGGTGATCCACACAGAGAACAAGATTACAGCTACCAGGGTTTTCTCCTCTTGTGCTAGCAAGAATAAATATGAGAAAAACATGTGGATTGAAAACCCTAGTCATGTATTTATATAAGCCCAAACGGGTCTGGCCTGGTCCGTTCCAATATTTAATTAATCAATTTAATTAAATCCAGTAAATTAATTATTCCAATTAATTAATTCAGGCCTATAAATAATCAAACCAATTAATTAATTTGTCCAACGATTATTAAATTAATTAATTGACAAATTGCAATATTCCAATTCTCTTTTGTGTGCAACTCATCCGGTTCCGGATCACGATGCCTAACGACGTGAAATATTATTTTGATCTAATCAAAATTGATAAATTAAAACACCCTTTTAATTTATCGTCAATTCACACTCACCGTCCAAAATTGACATCTAGCAATGTGTCAGGGCAATACATGTGACGGGAAATGTTATGTGGTATGACAAAATCAAACTCGTTCGTTTACCGTGAAACTATAATCCCTTCGTCAATATGATCCGATCAATTATGAGATATGGAAGTGTGTCAATCTCGATTATCGATCATATCTTTCACTCCACTATTAAATCAATATAAGTTGAAAACTCCTTTTCGACTTATGAATACACATTGGCCAAAGATTCCGTTATCGACTTAATTGAATGAAACACAGATCATAATCTCCTACTATCTAAGAGTGACGAATCCTCTATTGGTCATTCACAACCTTCATACGATTTTTGACATACCCAAACGATGCGGTATTAGCGGCCCTTGGCAAAGCAACATCCAACACCGTCAAAACATGACTGTCCTCATATAAGATACTATGACGACCTCAAGTTAAAGGACCAAACCCACTACCGAACATTAGAGATTAATCACTGACACTCAAATAGTTATTCATGTGAAATCTCTCGGTGGGTCTCCAATATTTTGTTCTATAACAAAACATCCACGTGTTCATTTAAGTGTCACCACACTTTAGCTTGTGAGATCAGCTACTTACTTCACAAGTAAGAAATGTCACACGTGATGGTCTATCCGTAATAACGATATCCCTATCTCGTTATTACTTACGACCACGGACGATTTAAGATTTAATCATATATAATTTGTATCTCACAATCAAAACTTCTTGTGATTAACAAATTACGAAAATTTGAATTTACGGACTCTATTATTTATTTAATTGTCTATTAATTAAATAATAGATCTGTCATTAAATTGCATTAATTATATATCAAAAGTATTTATGTCCAAAATTGATTGGACTTAAGGCATAACACTTACAAACTCCCACTTGCACTAGATCCAATCACTTATGTAACAAATATCATAAGAGTCTACATAACGATCATGTTTATGATAGACAACTCTTTGTCAGTGGATCTGCAATATTATTGAATATGGAAATTTGTTCTTCTCTTTACGTCATTTCTATGTATTATCTCTCTGATGAGATTATACCATCTCAATATATGTTTGGATCATTGATGAGACCTTAGTTCCTTCGCTTTCGCAATAGCTTTATTGTTATCACACTACAATGACATGTGATCAACAATATCAGGAACTACTCCAAGTTTATTTATGAACATCATGATCCATATTGCAACTCTTTGCTACTTCTGAAATATTCATGTATTAAGTTTCTACTATTGAATCAACGGTTGCTTCACATTTGGAACATTTCCAACATTCCGCTTAAGAGTAAACTAGTTTCTCCATATGAAATTTTCTCAAGATTTTATCTGTGTAAATTGGGATGAGTTAGGCAATTTTCTAGATCTGTCTCTATAGATCAAGTTGCTTCTTCCATATCGTTCATGAATAAATCCTTTAACAACCTTCATTTCAACGATTGAAATATATGGATGTTGTTTCCTATAATATTAGAAATACGATAATACTCCCACTATCTTCTTGTAAACACACAATTCGTCTTCAAATTTGATAAAATCAAACATTTTGACTTTTCATCAATTTAAAGATTTCAGCTCCAAGAGACTTCTCTTAACCAATAGTCACGGTATGCAACTGTTGCAAGCAAAAACCCGAATGGACTTTAACAAGACTACAAGAGAAAGGTTTCACCAAGGTTAACACTTAACATTTGCTTCTAGCCTTGCTTTGCATAAATGGATATTCCCATCCATATCAACATTTTCCTTGTAAACTATTTACAAAAACGTATGGGTTTTATTCCATCAGAAGACTTGATCAAGGTCCAAACCTTGTTCACATACGTCAAGTTCATCTCGAGTTTCATGGCCTCTTGCTCTCTCTTTTAAGTCAACACTTGACTTTATTTTTGTGCAATTAGTAGGTTCATCATCCTGGATCAGTAATACCTGATTAGTAATCGTGGATTCGCACCTTCTTCAAGATCGAATGATCCTACTAGATTTAAATAGAGCTATCATGTCGTCATACTTCTGATTAAAAGTATGTCCCATATCAGATATGGGATCAAAGTCAGATTCATTTACTTGACTAACTATATTTGTGGACTCTTGAACTTTTTCATGTTCTATTTTGCTCCCACTGTCTTCCCCTAAAGTAAATATTTTCTCTAAGAAGACGATATCTCTTAAGATGAAGACTTTTTTCACAATAATAGAATTTATATTCAAATATCTGCTTTGAATATCCCACAAATATGTATTTATTGGATTTAGTCTCAAACTTATCCGATTTAAGGGGCTTCAAATAAGCGTTATGACCCAAAATTTTCATATGAGATAAATTGAGACTATTGCATTTCCATAACTCGTATGGAGTTCTGTTAACCAACTTAGATGTGACATGTTTTTGTGTGTTGCACACTGCAATCAGTACATGACCCCAAAACGATTTTTGGAGATTTACATGGCTTGTTATTAATCGCACTATATTTAATAGTCAATGATTCCTCCTTTTAGATACACTACTATGCTGCAATGTATGTGGAGAGTCCACTATAAGAGAATCTCATTCTCTCTTAGATAATCTAGATTTTATCTTTAAGATACTCTCACTTGATCGAATCTTAGTGTGAGGGTATCTTTATCTATTTGTTTCTTTACTTCTAGTTTGAATTTCTTGAACTTTTCAAGAGTTTCATGTTTGAGTTTCATCAAGTATACATGATCATTGATGAAATAAGAGAAACATTACCTGACATCAATTGACATGAATCCATATGCATCACTATGCATTAAATCAGTAATTATGCTGACCTTTTTTCTTTTCAAGTAAAAGAAGATTTGGTCATTGTGCCAGACATGCATAATTTATACTTGTCAAAATCAATTAATCCCTAGTATATATTTTTATGTAACTTTGGAATTACATTTCATCTATATGACAAAGTCTGTCATGCCATATTTCGGTAATAATCAGATTATCGCATTTATACCTTATAATTTCTACACTCATTATAGAATCCTTTGTATTAAAGAATATAAATGTCGTTTTCTAATTTACTATAGCCATTAGGATCTTTAACAAGATAAACAAGAACAAAAATTGCCATTAACATTAAAATAGTACATGTCCGAACATGAAATTCATTTTGATGTTTAAGCTATGATAGGTATAAAGCGACATTTCTCTAATTCCAATACTAAACCAAAAGGCAATGGCAAGAAGTATATTCCTAAAGGCAATGCAGCAACTTTTGCTCATCTCCAACGTGTGGGTCAACTTCTCCCTTTCGCAGTGGTCTACTTCTATTTAGTTTCTCTATATTTGTATAAATATGAGATCTACATTTGGTATCAAATACCTAAGAAACTCGTGAAGTAAACGTAAGCCACACAATATTCCTTCCAATGACCTTTCATTCTATAATGAAACCAATGGTCATTAGATTTGGTATTGTCCTTCGCTTAGACTGTCTTAACCACATTGGGTGATTTCTCAAAGTCCCTTTAGACTTCCTCTTAATACCCTTAGAGGAATCAATGGCTTGCCTACTTCTAACTTTGTTATTCAACATAACAGTTCTAAGCATGTTAAACAACTTAATGAGTATGCATTTGAACTTATATCATAATTCATAATTAGTTGCGAATAGCTCTTTCCGACAGAGATTGCAGAACAAAGCCAATACTTAGTTCATGGTTCATGATTGAACTTAATTTAGACACTTCTCAACGTCAATCACCTTCAGTACCTTTGCACTGACTGAAAATCGCTCTGTCATTTTGCATCAGTATATTTGCTTGGAAGTCTCACATCCTTTCACACATGATTATTACCATACAACTCTTTGAAATGAAAAATCATGCGTCAACATCTATGCTCTTAAGTTGCTTTTGTAACTCAGGTGACGTAATGCAAACATCACATATGTTGCAGTACTATTGTCATCATCGTATTTATTACATTAGCTACATCTTCTTTAATCGAGTCATCAGCAGGTGTCTCTGGACAGGGCTACTCAAGGACGTGACTAATTTTCTCATTCATGAGAATAATTCTCAAATTACGGTGTTAATTAAGAAAATCTGGTTTGGTTGTTGGCATATAGTATGCCATTCAAAATATATGGTTACTTAAGATTCAATGTAAATGACGAAAAGAAAATGAATAATATATAAAATGTATCAATTAATTTAACATGAACTTTTATTAAATTAATTATGCTCCTCTGTTTAATTCAAATTTATGACCCTCTTACATAAATTTATGGAGTCTATAATTGACTCCAAGTGGGCTGTGATCCCATCTGTTATATCAAGACCTTGAGTGTACTCAACAAACCTTAATACAACATTTGGGTAGATACTATTATCAATTGTATCTCCATACAACTCCCAGATCATTAAACTGACAACTCTTTGTCTTCACACATCTTATGTGTTAGCTTAACATGCCTCTAAAATTTATCTCCTTGAGTGTACTCAACAAAAAATAAATTTTAGTTAAATCAAACCCGTCATTCAGAAATATCAAATATTTCATAGTGTCAAACATATCCCTAATAGACAAATATTGAGTGTACTCAACAAGTTGAGACGATTTGGGATTCTGATTTTTCACTATAATGATGGAAGATGATTATAAATATGACTTAATAATTTATGGAGTGATTTTGCATTCAAGGGTCTCATTGTAACAATCATATATATTTTATTATACATCTACCATGCAAAAAATATATATAACATAATAACATAATGTAATAGTGTGGATGATTATGGACTTTACTATCTAGTCTTCCCAGGTCATAAGGAAGACTAGTTGGTCAATTCCTATGAGGTATTACATTGATCAGTATCAATGCATCATCTCCATGGTCTCCTCTTCTTCTTGTTTCTTCAATTATTCCCATTCCAACCTGTATCATATACTAGTTGGCACGCAGACTTAAATAAAATTGGACTCGCAAGCCCATAGCAACGATAATAATAACGGACTCGCAAGTCCAAAATAATAACAATAATAACGGGCTCGCAGGCCACAAAACAACAAGAATAAAAATCAACAATTCAACACATCCATATGGTCGAGTCCATAATCATCCACTAATAATGCATTTATCACATAAATGTATTCTTATATAATATTATTATATGCAAACATGTTTCAAGTTTCTAGCAATTAAGATCGTCTAAACTCTTTCAGACAAATGGATCAGAACAATTAAATAATTAATTAATCACATTAATCAATTATTTAATTAGCGACCATATTTAATTAAAATCCAATTTTAATTAAATATGGAATTGGAGACAAACTCTAATTCCATAATTATAGGGCGGGCTATTTAATTAAAATCACATTTCAATTAAATATTAAATTAGAGTCCAACTCTAATTTCATAACTTAAGGCAGTTGAATTTAATTAAAATCAAATTTTAATTAAATAACAAAATTAGAGTCTAACTCTAATTTCAAGATTTTATGGCGAATTTATTTAATCAAAATCATATTTTAATTAAATACCAAATTAGAATCTAACTCTAATTCCAAGAAGAAATATAGGGCGAGACAATTTAACTAAAATCAATTTTTAATTAAATGTCAAATTAGAATCCATTTCTAAATTCAAGAAATGCTAGGGTAAATTATGTAACTAAAATCAAATTTTAATTAAATATTAAATTAGAGTCCAACTCTAATTCCAAGGCAAATTTTAGGGTAAGACAATTTAACTAAAATCAAATTTCAATTAATTTTTAGATTAGAATCCAATTCTGATTTTAAGAATATATATGGGTGAATAATTAAGTAAAATCATATTTTAATTAAGTATTGAATTAGAGTCAAACTCTAATTTAAATTGAATTAATATTTTAATCTATGACAATATCCCTAAATAAAGTAAAATTCAATTTGAGGTCAAAGTTTTAATATTTAAGTTAAAATCATATTTTAACGAAGATATAAAAAGTCGTCAACTTTAAATAAAATTTTAATTTGGGTCAAAATTAAAATTATGGGTCAAATCCATTTGAAATTCAAATTTAAAACCGTTTTAAAATTCAAATTTAAACACTTTCAAAATTTGCAATTTGACCCAAGTTTAAAATTAAAAATCAAATCCTTCCAATTCGCTAATTGCAGAACAAGTTCTCTTTTTAAAATTGCACATTGACCCCTCTTAATTTAATTGCAGGAGAAGCCTCCGTCCCAAAATCACCATTCCCGAATCTGAAAGAAAATCTAAAAGAAAATTCCCAAATTGAAATCCTAGAATTCCACCCCTTTTTCTTCTTCTTGTTTTCAGGGGCACCGCCAGCCTGAAGTCGATGACTTCCTGCCGCCATAGCAGCGTGTGGCACTGCTACGATAAACAGCAGCAGCGCCAGGCCGGCGCTGCCATAATCGACGGCGGCAGCAGCTGCACTAAGTCGTTGGGCGCTGCCCATCGGGGCAGCTCCGATTGCTGCCCTATTTTCAAATCCATTATTATTATTATTATTATTATTATTATTATTATTATTATTATTATTATTATGTTTCGAATCAGATTTCAAAAATATAAAATTAAATTTCCACTTAATTGCTGGAAACAGGAAAATAATAACAATCAACATTTGACTGTTAATCACGCAAATCAATTTCTAACAAACACAAAGGAGGCTCTAATATCACTGTTGGGAATCTACTTAACATGTACGGCGGAAAATTAAAACAGATTTCGATTCCCACCAAAATCGCCTTTGTGTTTAAATAAAAATTGTGATAAGATTGTACATTTTTCAGATATGCAAACTTCTTTGCTATTCTTTTCGTTTCAGCAATCTTGATTCGCCACCCACATCTGTCCAATTGTCCAGCCTCCAACGGTGATCCACACAGAGAACAATATTACATCTACCAGGGTTTTCTCCTCTTATACTAGTAAGAATAATTATGAGAAAAATATATGGTTTGAAAATCCTAGTCATGTATTTATATAAGCGCAAACGGGTCTGGCCTGGTCCGGTCCAATATTTAATTAATCCATTTAATTAAATTCGGTCCGTGGATTAATTAATTTGGGCCTATAAATAACCAAACGAATTAATTAATTTATCCAACAATTGTTAAATTAATTAATTGACAAATTGCAATCTTCCAATTCTCTTTTGTGTGCGACCCATCAGGTTCTTGATCACGATGCCTAACGACTTGAAATATTATTTTGATCTAATCAAAATTGATAAATTAAAACACCCTTTTAATTTATCATCAATTCACACTCGCCGTCCCAAATTGACATCTAGCAATGTGTCAGGGCAATACATGTGACTAAAAATGTCATGTGGTATGACAAAACCAAACTCGTTCGTTTACCGTGAAACTATAATCCCTTCGTCAATATTATTCGATCAATTACGAGATATGAAAGTGTGTCAATCTCGATTATCGATCATATCTTTCACTCCACCATTAAGTTAATATAAGTCGAAAACTTCTTTTCGACTTATGAATACACCTTGGCCAAGAATTTCGTTATCGACTTAATTGAATGAAACGCAAATCATAATCTCCTACTATCTAAGAGTGACAGATCCTCTATTAGTCATTAACAATCTTCATACGATTTTTGACATGCCCGAACGATGCAGTATTAGCGGCCCTTGGTAGAGTAACATCCAACACCGTCAAAGCATGACTGTCCTCATATAAGATACTATGACGACCTCAAGTCAAAGGACCAATCCCACTACCGAGCATTAGAGATTAACCACTGACACTTAGATGGTTATCTATGTAGAATCTCTCGGTGGGTCTCCAATATTTTGTTCTATAACAAAACATCAACGTGTTCATTTAAGTGTCACCACACTTTAACTTGTGAGATCGGCTACTTACTTCACAAGTAAGGAATGTCACACGTGATGGTCTATCCGTAATAACGATATTCGTATCTTGTTATTACTTACAATCACGGATGATTTAAGATTCAATCATATATAATTTGTATCTCACAATCACAGCTCCTTGTGATTAACAAATTACGAAAATTTGAATCTACGGACTTTATTATTTATTTAATTGTCTATTAATTAAATAATAGATTTGTCATTAAATTACATTAATTATTTATCAAAAGTATTTATGTCCAAACTTGATTGGACTTAGGGTATAACACTTACAGATGAGTAACCATTTCTATTCATATTAGTGTATATACTATGTCTACAAGTTAAATCCCAAATTTAAAAATGATTGATGCGAAAGGAATGATGTTTGGGAAATAAAAGGATCAAAGATGCAAAAAAAAAAATCTAAGTGGACTAAAAGTGTACATTAATTGAAAAAATGCAGCCCAACTTGTGCCACCGACTCATGGCTTGCACATTTTACTTTTTATTTTTTCTATTAAAAATTTCTTTTTCTTTTTTTTTTCCTTCCAGCTCCTTGGCGAACGATGAGCCAAGGAGCGACTCGCACGGGAAACATTCAACTCAGCTTGTCCCATAACTTGTTTCGAAATCGAGTTGAGCCAGCTCTGCTCGTTCCTACAAGCAGTTCATCTCACTTTAAAACCTTACTTGGAGCTTTATTTTATTGTGAATATAAATAATTTTGATTTAGTAAAACAAAATTGCATACTAGAAGAAAAATTATAAATATAGTAAGATATTGAAGTGATATATTAAACAAGAATAACCTCCAGATTAGTCATAAAAAGTTCTAGTCCCAGCTTAGGCTTGTTATAAATAAAAATAAACTCAACATCATAATAATTATAAAATTTTAAGGTCCTATCTTGATGAACTTACCTTCATATAGTAATAATTATATGTACATGGCTTGTGTTATACAATGTATTTAAAGAATTTATATTGAGAGAAAAGTATTATAGAAAATATAAAATTTTATACTTTAAGATGACTTCACATATTTTTAACGGTAAAATATATACAAGTTTTTTGAAATTATGTATATCTCTTTTATCGATGTCTATACCTTGATTTAACATCTATACAACTTCCTTAACTAAATCAAAATAATATTTCTGATAATTTAACCTATAACTTCCTCATATTAATAAAACCAGTTTGGTCTCAACATTAGTATAGAATGGTTTTACTGTAATTTTTTTTTTCTTTTTAAAGACTCTAGCATGGTTGACTCTATTTAAAAGTAAATTTAACTTAATTTTATGTTACTTATTTGATTGGCAAAAATAAGAATTAAAAATCAATTAGAGATTAGTTTGTTTATTCTAGTGTACTCCAGTACTCAGCTAGGATTCATCAAAACCAAGAACTCATTTGATAATCATTTTTTTTTTTAATTCTTATTTTCAATCATACATTCTCACAATAAAGTATTCATAACGTAAAATCGAAACTTTTCTTTACTTTTAACCATACACTCTCTCAATATTTACTATTCAAAACTCATTTTTTCAAACAAAAAATAAAAAATCGGCCAAACAGGGACTAAATACTACGAACTTCTCAAATGCAGTAAGGCTTTCGCCTGGCTTCAAAATTGCGTCCGGCACCATTTATCCATTTATTTTTTTATCTTTGACGAGCAAATTACTAAAATATTAAAATTCTATAAGACATTATATTTGTTCTTATTTGGCTTTCACTATAAATTTAATATGTTATAGAAATGAGTGATGTATAAGTGAAAAGTAAGTATGAGTCCTATAAAATGTATAATCAAGATTAAAATTCGACTTTAAAATATAATGAAATCCAAACAAGCACTTATTTCAAGATATGAATTGTTATTTATGAAAAAGAAATAGTGTACTGAAAATGCTTTTTCGTGAAATCAAAAATAAAATACTTATCCGTGAATAGTAATTGTGAATGTGTATTCAAGTTTGGCCATGATTGGAAATTATGAGTTTCATTTTAGGAAATCCTAAGAGAGATTGTTCGGATAAAATTATTAGTAGCTAGCTTATAAGAAAGAATAGTAGTTGATTTCACGAAATGTATAGATAATAAGTGAATAGCAATGATGAACGTCTCATTAAAATTAATGAATGATTTTAATTGAAAATTATAAATTATTAATAATTTTAGCCAAAAAGAATATAAATCTCCTTTCTAGTTGCTGATGATTGGATTACTTTGTGATTTATCGACATTTGAATGTCCCACCGATCGACTATCAAATCTAACTAAACTAATTTGAAAGAGAAATATTTCTTTCTAATTATAAAATAGCTTAGATTGAGAACACAAGTATTTTTAAATAGTGGTTTTTTCAAGAACGTATGAATAAAAAAGAAGAAATTTTTTTTAATTTACGTGTAATACTATTTTATTAAAGCAATCAACCACTTAATAAAACAAGCTAACAGGAATTTCTTCTTTACATCCTCTCCCCCTTTTTCCTCTCAGTTGCAGAGGTAAATGTTCGGTTGGGAAAAGAAAAAAATTGAAAAGATTGAAAAGTCGAAATGCAACAAACAGTAAAAAGAAAAGATACAGATAAAATAGCTCCACGACCATTTGAACAGGATAGAACCATTATCAAACCATTAAAAAAATAAAGGTTTAATCTAAATAATGGTAATCAATCTTATGTTTGAATCCCAGAACTATCTCAAGCTATCATCGATATTAAAATCCTGTGATGTCTCGCCTCGTTGGTGATCTGTTAGACGAAAATCCGGTACAACCTCGATGTCTCTGTCAGGCTTTTGTAAAATTGCCAAAGATTACCACTCCTCTAAGTAAATAAATTAAATTGTGAAACCAAGAGTTGCAAGATTACCTGCAATAGTTGCAAGAGATGCCAGAACAAAAAATCAATTATCATGACCAGGCAGAAGAGCTTGCCCGCCCAAGCACCGCATGGAAGGTACCTAGAAAAACATACATCGCGATAACTTTTATCGGTTCAAACTTTTTTTTTTTTTTTTTTTTTTTTTTTTGGGGAACAGGATTCGAATAAAATGTGCCTACCCAATCTTTTACATCCTCCTGTCTGAACTATGAACCACCAAGGTTGCATAAAAGTGAAATGAGACTTAACAGATTATCTCCCGGATTAATGAGAAAATACTATTCAATCACCATAATGTATATAAGATCATGAATTAACAAACGATCAGTTCGTATATTCTAGGAAAGGGAAGTTAATGATGACATTGGAAGGAAATAGCCCATATACAAATCCTTTGAAGAGACCAATTCCCAGTTACAGAATTTTTATTTGCTTTGGCAATTCTAAGAAGCACGTCCATGAACCAAGGCTTTCACGACGACAACAGCATTCTAGGCAGATTATAAATTTATATAGAGGTTTATTTTTTCATTTCATATAAACCATTTGTCATCACTCAATATAAAGCCGGATAGTGAATCAAGACCAGGGTGCTTTGCTTCAAAACCACAAGGGGATTGCAGATAAGAAAGTTTATGTGATCAGTAACAAGAAATTCATGTCTATGCAAACAGATTTTTTCCATAAAATGTTAAGCCATTAACTTTTTGTTTCTTTTTTACGTATTATTCTATGTATTTATTTGCCTCTTTGGAAATACACCTGGGAAACTGAAAAGTTACCACACAAGTCTTCCAATCATACCTTGATAGCCGTTCTAAGAGATTCTGACTGGAACATCTCAAAGCACGATCGTAAACAATCTCTGTCCTTCTAGCAACATCATGCCAACTGTACAGCGTCTTCATCTGTTCAAAAATAAATTAGAAAAAATTAATCTCACTAATCTGTTTGACATATTTACATGGGGAAATTAGATTTTCAACCCTGTTCAGAAAAGGAAATAGACTTTAATCCCTTGTAATTAAGGTCACTGACACATTATGTGCTCAATTAAAAATTAAACCACCATTCTTGGGTATTTAGCTGAGTGAAAATAATATATTCTTTATCAGAGCAGACAGTCTTGAGACAAAGATAGAAGGTTACCATATGGTTTATATCCTTAAATAACTTGCCAGCAATGATAATCACACCCGGACATAATTGGTTACTCCATCTTACTTTATGGTTGGCATACCAATGACGCTTTCAAAAATATCTGTCAACTCATACGAAGGATGTAGGTTCAATTTTGAGACAATGGGGTATGCAAAATAGATGTGTAATAGTAAGATAATTATTACAAGTTTTCCATAGTCAAGGGCCATCTCTCGCCATTAAACTCTGCTAGAAATAGCTATGTAAATGACCAACATTCGATTTTATCAATATTGGACTTGTTTCATAACTACTTGATACAAATAATTAACTTCAACCTGTATCATTGACACATGCATGAACAAGATAAGAAAAATTGGTTCATGGATAAGTGTTTCTGTAGAAACCCTATGTATGATTTGTGAATTCAGAGAATATAAGGAAGTGGTGATGTGGAGAATGATTGGTTTAAGTGAATCACATTGGTGGAAAAATGAGTGTTATTGGCAAAATTATCTCATCTGTTTGTGCATACGTTTGATCTCGTGTTGCATGATTTCAGAATCAATGCCATGCAGACCTCGGTAGGAACACGAGCAAATTAAAACATTTCTTATGAACAAAAGAGTGAGGGAGAGGAGGAAATCACGGAGAGGGTTCAGCTATGAGAAGATGAAGGTCAAATGGCATTAAATTGAATAAAATAGCAGTTTTGACATTTAACACAAAGCAGTAGATACAGCCTTGATTTAAACTTCATCAGATGTCACAGGAAGTTAGGGATGGTTTTTTTAACAGAAAAGGATCTGGTTATTAAGTGCCTAAGCCAAGATGGTAAAAATGTGACAATTTTTTTGCTTCATAGAACTCACCCGAGTGTGCATTGCTTGTGGATCAATCTGGGGAAGTATATGGAGAGCCATTGTAATTGCTTGTACCATGTCATTTGGATCCGGCTCTGCAAGAACAATCATATCATCTGGAAGAACCTACAAAACAAGAAGGTAAACATTTCAGAAGTCTGAACACACAACTAGAAGTTTCCAGAATTTTCAGAAAGCCAGCATTGGTAAAAATCCCATCCCCACACAATACTAGCACAATTGAAGAAGCCATCAAACTAGTTGAGCAAAGAGAAAATGGATAATGATCATGCCTCTGGGACGCCTCCCACACGTGTGCTGACTGTCAATAATCCACAACTAGCTGCTTCCAGTATGGCGATACAAAATGCTTCTGTTAAAGAACTTACAAAATGGACAAAAATCAGGTAAAACTGCTAAAGAAATCTGAGATGTAATATATAAAGGAAAAAATGAATGTAAAGTATAAGTTTTTATGAAAACTCTAAACAGTATTAGGGATTTGCAAATCTTAGTTTCCAGATCTTTTATTTGATATATAATGAAAGAGGGGAGCCGTCTATATTACATTTTATTTTTAAGTCAATGTATGATGCATAAAACAAGCCTCAAGCTAGCTCCACAGGAAGATATTCTGGCCAAGTTGAACCTAGTCGAGTCAAGAACAAATTCTACCTTTAGGCTAGAATAAAATTAGTAAATTTTAGGCAAGATTTATGATACTTCTAGAGGCCAATGGTTTTGGTATGTTTCCAAAGGGTGACTTTGCCAGCATGAAAGTTATCACATCCATGATACACCTTTAAGAATTATTTTTCCCCTCAAAAAATTGGTAATCTCAAGCGCACTCAGATCAGGTCATGCTCTGTCAATTCTATGTTCAATGCCATGGCTTTCCTGGTATACGGGTAGTTTCTACTTTCTTAAGATATAGGAATTTGAACTTCAGCCCACATCTTCAAATAGTTCTTTAGATTCTTAACAGCACACAGCATCAAGTCTAATTCTTCAACACATTACCCTTGACCATTAAAAATTCCAAAAATCTCCAAAAGACCATCTTTGGTATGTTGTCCACACTAAAGCATAGTCCTGATACTTTGTTCCAATAATTTTCCTTCTTTCTTCTTTCAGCTCGAGACAAATGTGGAATGCCCATCCATTAACGCCTTGACTCCTCTTCCAATAGATTCAAACTCTTTAGCTTTATCGTCTTAAAACTGAAGAAAACAGCCCAAAACATTTATTTCACAAGTGGGTAGAAATGATCAAACATAAAAAATGGCGAGGGAATAAACCATGCTTTTCCTACATCTTGTAAGGGTATCAAAGAGATGGGAATAGAATGAAAGGGGGGAAAGGAAGCGGATTTTTTGCTGAATTGAGGGAACAATATTTCAGTGTCCCAAGATATTTACTATTTAAAGGTATCCTGACTTATTGATTCTCGGTGGATGCCACCCTTAAAGATGAAGTAATTTCATCAAATAGAAACTGTTTCAGCACCTCTATCATCACCGTCAATGAAACAGGTTCTCATAATTTCTTTTAAGCCACAAAAGGCTAGTATAACATAAAAAATAAAAATAAAAACCAGTTCAATCTACACCAAATTGCTGGGACTTTCTTGTTCTCTTTCATTGGTACCTCCATATAGGGGATAATTTCATGAGATAAACAACTATTAAAGCCTTCTCTATTGGCGAAAAATAAATAGTCAACAGTCTAAATATTATTTCATTCAATCTTTATTTTTGGAAGTCGCCATATGCTGACTAGACTAAAACGAAAAACTTCGGCTTATCCTCGTATAAATGGGTACGCTCAAATCTCATGCATGTCTCCATGCCTCTACCAAGGTTCAAAATATGCATTAAGGGCATCAAACTCACTGTTACAAGCATTTAGAAATAGTTAAACTTTAGCGTTTATTTGGGAGGTATATATAACCGGGGTAAATTATAATCAGATCTTACAAAATGTTGTGGATAAACGGTAGATTTGATCAAAAAGTGTTTATAATTTCAAGACCTCCCAAACAAGTGCTTAGGCTGATTTTATCATATAATCAATCCTAAATATACTAGAGCAATCCTATAGATAAAAGGAAGAGTAAAATATTATCCTATGACAACATTAATTCCTAGCTATACTAGAATATAAGATAGAGTTAAATAGATCTCCTATTCTAACTCAAGCAAATTAAACCATTCTTCAAAAGTAAGAAAACTGATTGAAATAGGTAATAAAAGTGGTGTCTCTTTTGACATACTTGAACAAACTAAAATAAAGAAGTTAGATACCTGTTTAAAAATATATGGCCAGTTATCAAAACAGACTGTACTTTAGCATGTGGGACAGCACCCAACATATCTACTCGATCTTGAAGAGAGTGTTTTTCCCTCATTTCTTCCAGCCTCACTCTTTTAGGTCCATCTCCTCCAATAATGAAGCGTACCTTGTCACATGCATCCGTGAGAGATATAGTCATACAAAGTTATTGTATGAGTGACATGCACAGTACAAAACTATAATTAATGGAAAGGGAAGTTCAAAGCTAGAAAAGGCTTCCTGACATGTTAAGTTATGATTGCCAATGTTCATGCTCTCTTACCTTTTCTGTCCAAATAAAAATGAAGGCCATATTTGTGTGTGTGTGTGTGCGTGTGTTTGTAATTTATATGGAGAGAGAGAGAGAGGTATAGGTATAGGTAAAATAGAGG
This sequence comes from Olea europaea var. sylvestris, assembly GCF_002742605.1. Taxonomy (NCBI): domain Eukaryota; kingdom Viridiplantae; phylum Streptophyta; class Magnoliopsida; order Lamiales; family Oleaceae; genus Olea; species Olea europaea. The sequence continues at coordinate 13,269,050 of NC_036258.1, read as the reverse complement.
AGACTGAGTCCTGATATTCATAACGAGTCTAAATTTTACAATCATGAAAAACATGGACACTCACAGCATAGACGAAACTTAAAGATTTAATTGTGATGAAACAGTGACGAAGTGAAGCAACAAATAAGAATAATGAATGACATCCTTGAGGACAAGCGAAATACTTAAAAACTTCACAAGTAGGCTAATTGGGAAAAAAAATGTAAAATATACTCACATTGGAATGCAAACGGCACACTTCAGGGATAACTTCAACAAGCAGATCTGCTCCTTTTCGGTAGACCAATCGACTTATCACAACAATTACAATTTCACGATTGCTAAGTCGCTCTGCAGCAGGCTTAAACATGGCAGTATCGACAGCATTGGGAATAACAAAAACCTTTTCAGGTGGCAGTCCTGATCTCAAAACTGTATTTTCTTTACTCGTATGAGAAACACAAATAGCCTGAGTCACATCTGCTAAAGTGAACTGCAGAACCTTGTTCATGTGAATACTTCCTACATCACCAAATCCGTATAGCGAATGATCTGTGAACACAACTTTGTATCCCATAGTGCGCGCATGCATTAAAGCTTCATGGCATAAAGTTGAAAAGGCTTGATGTCCATGCACCAATGATATCTTTTCCCGAATCAAAATCGTCCTTATTATTGGAAGTGTCCCATAAAATGTGGGCAATGTATTCTGCATAAGAAATGGTTTCCACGGCACATAATAAACTTTCAACCCCCCGGTCATATACCTCACTCCAGATCGATTTTGATAAGCATGAGTCATAACAACCACCTGAGATGTAGAATTTAACAGCAAGTCACCTAAAATCCATCTTCCTTGTAGTACTTGATTTTAGTACAGGCAAATAAGAGAGGACGAATTTTGGAAAGAATTTCAATTTCTCATCCATTTAAGAAGAAAAATTCAAAAAATTATAAAATTAGATCATTGAAATATTCATGTTTTCACTTACCTTGTGGCCGAGCTTAATCAAGCACTGCGATAGATAATAAATGTGATTCTCTACACCACCAAAGTTGGGATAAAAAAAATCTGATACCATCAAGATTCTATGTTTTTCTTGATTGCTCATCTTCTTTGACATTGTATCTCAAAAACCTGCAAGCAACCCAAATAATCATTCTATGCTATCAAGACTAAGTTACAAGATGCAAATTGGGTACAATTAAACTCACATGAAAATAGTTTTATGCTAACGATCATACACATCGTTTATACATGTTAAAGAACATCTCAATCCAACGCGATTCGAGAAAATGAAAAGAGAATTCATCAAATTACACTAGTGCAAATCAAGTAAAATCACAATGGTACCTTCTGATGGTTTTAAAATTAACTTTACATACATTCAAACATTTAGTACTAATAGTTATGACGATGAAACGATTTAACTGAAGTAAATTTAACTTTAAAAATAACTGCTTATTTATAAAAATCCATTTATTCTGAAAATCATGATGTCAAGTCAATTATATAAAATAAGTAACTTTCACGACTTGTATACTTTACTATAAACACTATAATAAATAAACATTTCATATAAAATTTATGAACTAATGACAAATAATACATATTTCCTGAAAATAAGTTTTTCCATTCACCAAGTTATTAAATGAGATTAGATTCAACTACACGTGGCTTCAATCTTCTAGTCACCTCCTCATATCAAATTATGGCATTTTCCAAGTGATCATATCTTTTCATACATGTGGCTCAAGCATTATTCTTATCATTAGGAATATTAGGAATAAGGGTTAACCAATAAGAACTTGATATCTTTAATTATCAACCTCATAATCCCAATTAAGGTCACTAATAACATGTAACTCCCTTACATGAGTTATTTTAACACCTAATCCCCAGCATTTGACACTTAGTTTGGTTTTCATACTAAAAAATCCGAGAAAACCAGAAGATTGACAAAAATAGCACTACACTTCGAAACTATTGAAATATGATGTCAATTTTAAATTCTCACCAAAACCATTGACAAAAACAGCACTTTCTGGGCAGATTTCAAAAGTAGCACAAGTGGGGAATTTTGCTTTAAAATGTAAGAAATGGGATAAAAAAAATACCAAAATCACACCTCAAATCCTTATATCACTCTAATTCATCATAAATCAAGTGCTTGGTTTCATATATACACAACAATTTAATGATTTAAGATTTAATTTACAATGTGATAAAGTTCTAACTGGAAAAAATAAGAACAAATGACCGTTTATTGAATTCTGAAAGCAATTAAAGAGAAGTAAAAACAGACTAAGTAGACCCCTACCACTCAACTCTTGCCTGCCTACCACTTGGGTTTGCCCCTCTATTTATAGATCCTTTCTAGCTGCTTGCCCCCTTCCTAACTTGCCACAATAACAGAATTCTGTTGCTGCACATTCTTCTCAATTCTTCCTGGGCCTTTTAGAATTGGAGGCCTATCATCACCCCCGATTTCAAAGACATCTTGTCCTTAAAATGGAAGTCAGGGAAGCGTTGCAGTATAAAATCAACTTCTTCCTATGAAGCCTCGACTGTAGGACAGTCTTTCCATTTTATCAATACTTCACCTCCCATTCGTTTTCCCAAGACTTGATCGGGTTCTACATTCCCTTCTAAATTTGCATCACGATGGGATGGAAACAATTGGCTTCCTAGTTCGACCCATGCTTCTCCATCTTCATTTTGTAAGGCTCTTACCTTAGTTTTACGGGAAACTCCTGTCTTGTGAAGCCCTGTGTCTCCCTTCAATGTAAATCTTGTTTTCTCCATTCCAAATCGCATGGTTAACCGCTTCCAATTCACCTTCTTATCTCCCAAACTACCCGGCCACTACATTCCTAGCACTACATCGATACAACCTAGCTCCAAAGGCAAGAAATTTCCCACAATTGTCAACCTTTCAACTCAACTATTACTACTTTACAAATTCCCTATCTCTTAACAGACTTGCCCATCCCCCACACAATGTTGTAATTGGTAATGTCCTTTCTCTTCTTCTCCATCGTCCCTTTCTACCAACAGCACACGCAGCTTGCCATTCTGGCACTAGTGGCCCATCGTGTACTTTTTTCCATACCTAAAGCACAAGCCATTAAGGTTTGACAAAACTTCCGAACCGAGTGGTTTTTCTTAAGTTAAATACCCGAATGAGTATCTGAATCTTGAAGCGATGGGTTTGGTTCGGTTCTCTATTATAGATCAAGAACCGAAAAATTGAATAAGAACCAAATGTCCCTAATTTTTTTAATTAATTTATTTTAAATAAACCAAATTATTTTATTTTTTCTCAATAAATTTGCTAACTACTTAATTTAACTCAAACCCAAAAATATGATTTTTCCTATTTCTAATTTCCAGTTCAAAGCCAACTTAATCAAATTAGTCTAAATTTTATCCAAATTCGTTACTCTAACATAATACCATTTCTACCGTTCTAAAGAAATCGAATTGAAACTCGACAACGCCCCTCTTAATTATTGTGAGCTCATTATCTTCCTTTTTTTGTGATTTTAACAATCAAATTTATGAAGAACTTAGCAAAGAGAGATGCAAAAGACACAAAAAATTGGACTACATCATTTTGTAAGAGCTAATATTGAATATATCATTCGTTGAATTAATATAGCTTTGTAAATATTAAAAATTTTAATTATATTACAAAACCTAGGAACGGAACCGAACCGAGCCCAAAGAGTTCCATAATTAAATTTGGACCCGACAGTTCCACTTAGTAAATACCCGAAAATTTCGGGTCAAGTTCGATTCTTGTTAGAATCGAACCGGACCGGACCATGTCCAGCTCTACAAGCCATTATCTCGTCTAATCTGCAACTTAGCATCTGTCAAGCACCTGACCATAAATTTTAGCTAATTACAGGATGTTTTCTCCCCCACGGTGATCGTTTTTGTCGCGAACATTTTTGGCCTCTTCGACCCTAAACGTATTGGGTGGGTTGCTTTTGATGGTCACTTAGGATGTGGAGTCTTGGGTCGATATAATTATAAGATTGTTATCTTCCACCTTCTGGGCTATTTCAATAATTTGGCCCAAAGGACCTCACTTCAGCCCTTATCTTTGGTTGCAATCCATTTACGACTGTACTCTCCGGAGCTTCATCTAAAATTCCCTTCAACGGAGTTGCAAGCATTTCAAATTCTCACAGGAATTCCGCCACCATTCCAACCTAATTGATGGCCAAAAACTTCTCACATAAGCTTTCTTCTTGAGTTGGTCTCAAGTGCAACTAGAGTTGCTGTTGGAACCATTGCCACATCTACATTGGCGCCTCCGTCCACTTGAGCCATAACAATGCATCTTCATCTAGACTCACGGCAATTGCTCCTAATTTTTCCCATTCTGCCTAACCATTGACCACGAAGCATCTCTCCACTAGGAACAGCCAACCATCTAACTTTTCCGCGCTAAAAGTTGTCATTTCAGACTCTCGCACTCATCACCAATTATCCTCGTCTCTGTTCTGCTCCACGCTTACTGTGGGTTGATGAATGTATTGCACTCATGCTTTTGATACCATTTAATCCTGATATTCAGTTTATTTCTATAAGTTTTGGAACGTTTTGATTTGTGTTTTTGTATTGTTTTAAAGGTTAGATGAATTGGTGTTAATGATAAAAAATTTGGAGAAAAGAGTGACATGAATCAATGAGAAGTTGATGTTGATTAGGTAGAACGCGATTATTGGAAGCTAAATTGAAAGAAAGAAGTGAATAACGACAAAAAATGGTGAAATCCAGAGTTTAAGAACTCAATTACAATTTTTCAATAATTTATTCAGACTATAAAGCGATAATTAAAGATTGTTAAGAGTCAATCGGATGCAATTAGAAGTCAAAAATGACTTAAATATGATCAAAATATTTTCATAAATCATTTTTCAACTGCACAAGTTCCAAATTTTTAGCCAGAGAGATTGAGACACATTTGTAACATAGTAAACGCTGGAAATGGAAAAAGCAATCTGAAGTAAAGTTGTAACTAATTGAGTTATCTTTCCTACACACTTTGAATTGCCTTAATCGGATATCAAAAGAAAAAAGTATGATGAAAATACTGAACGATGCGCAGTGCTTATTTTTTATCAGAAAATGGGCGTTGGGGCACACTAGAAAAAGTTATGATAAAAGTACTAAGCCCCCATTTGAGACCCATTAAATTTATAATACGTTTTTCTATCTCATTTTTTACCACACATTTTTCAATAAAATAATATTATCCATAAACCAAAAGCTTTTCTTTCTTTTTCAACTCCACATTCTCAAAAAAAACACTATTTCAAAAAATTTAACATCAAATAATGGGGACCAAAAGGGGGCTAAAGGATATACAGTGTTGATTTTTATCACGAAAATGGGCACCAACACGCCACAATCAGGATATCCCAGCGCCCAGTCTCGAGAGAGAAGAGAAATCGCAGTGCCAAGGAACGCTGCTGGGCGAGCGGTTTTAATTCTCTTGGACTTCTTTTCAATGCCAATCCGATCCCAACTCTTCCAAGACTTCAAGATACTATAAATACAACCCTAGAGACCACTTCTATTCTACAATTCAGCAGGACAAGAGACAAGAAATTATCAAGAAAGCAAGAAGAACATCAAAAAGAGGATCGATTCAACCACTAAAATAGTTTTATCTTTCTTCTTCTCTACATGTTTTTTATTATAAATTTGATTATATCTCTTTCTATAGTCATTAACTAAACTCCATATCTAGAGTCTGATGTAACCAACTTGAGATTATGTTTTCATAATTAGATAATTATTTATTTGAAATTTTTCAATCATGTTTATTTGTTATTTATTCTTAATACTTTAAATTATTTGGTCACTAATTGAATAATTAGATGCTTTAAATTTCAATACTTGAGAGAGAAAGATTTAGGCACGATCATAGAATAACACAACCAAAATTTTATAAATTAAAAGAGAGAGTATAGAATCTTTGAAACACATTCAACCTAAGACCATGAACTTCATAATTGCTAGATTTTAATTCGGAACAGAGATATTGAAATTGAAATATAGGAATAATTTTTACTCGGCACTCAAGAGCAGTAGAATTAAATTATTGTTCTTGCTTATAAACTTGAAAAAATTGATTAGAAATAATTATATAATTAAGAATCATATTTGATAGTTAAGTAAAATCATAATCCTATGCTTTCTCATCTTGATTATTCTTCCAACTTGCATTTATTTGTTGAATTAGTTACCACATTCATCACAATAACTCAATTAAAATCATTGATTCTAAAATTAATTCGTCAAGATAAATAAGAGCTATACAATTATAGTACTTGATAGAAATTAAATATCAATCATTGTTGGTTCGATATCCTTAACTCCATTGTTATATTACAAAACTTGACATCATATACTGCGGTATAATTACGTTCTATGAAACGCGTAACAAGTTTCTCGCAGTAGAATTAAATTATTGTTCTTGCTTATAAACTTGAAAAAATTGATTAGAAATAATTATATAATTAAGAATCATATTTAATAGTTAAGTAAAATCATAATCCTATGCTTTCTCATCTTGATTATTCTTCCAACTTGCATTTATTTGTTCAATTAGTTACCACATTCATCACAATAACTCAGTTAAAATCATTGATTCTAAAATTAATTCGTCAAGATAAATAAGAGCTATACAATTATAGTACTTGATAGAAATTAAATATCAATCATTGTTGGTTCGATATCCTTAACTCCATTGTTATATTACAAAACTTGACATCATATACTGCGGTATAATTACGTTCTATGAAACGCGTAACAAGTTTCTCATAAATGGACTCACTCGAACCTTATGGCCATTTTCCCCTATCTAAGGTATGTAGATTCGCTCTGATCTCAGGTTGTTTGTTCTGTTGAATGGGTCCTTCAGCAACACTACCTGAGCCCTCTCCCTTCCAAGCTTCCACCAATTCCTATTCTCAAGTTAGCATGCTGCATTGTCTACCTTGTTTCTTCCATTAATTGCAACATTTTGGCCATGTTTTAGGCTACCTGATCCACCGATCTCTCCAAACCGAGAAGGCATTGCATCTCAACCTTTAGTTCTTCCATTTCCTTTTCCACTATATCCACCCTACCATGTCTTTTTCAGTGCCATCGGGAGGAACTACTCTAATACCAATTGTTAAGGTTCTAACCGGAGAAAATACGAACAAAGGACTGTTTATTGAATTCTGAAAGCAATTACAGGGAAATATAAAGTAGAAACTGACAAACTAGACTCCTACCACTCAACTCTTGCCTACCTACTACTACAATATGCCCCTCTATTTATAGATCATTCTAGCTGCTTGCCCCTTTCCAGCTTGCGATGATCAAAAAACAGTGTTGCTACACTCTTTCAGGCTCTTCTAGAATTGGAGGCCTATCACAAACCTATTTCATATTTCTTCCACTTCAACACCAATCTTCCAATATACATTATTCTTTGCAATATTATGGTTTAATACCTCAAATACATATGAACATCCTTTAATTCTTGCTAAACTTCGAATTTTAGCAAATTTTCCATTACCAAAAAAATAATTCAACCTTCTTATACTCATCACTCTAAATTAAAGGAGAAATTGATGAGCTCGAGCTAGTGTCCTCCTCCTCCTCCTTCTCCTCCTTCTTCTTCTTCTTCTTGTTTCTTCTCTCCATTTTCCCCCAATTTCATAAAGGAAGTGCTAGACAATATTATATACCAATATTTAATAGTTGGGTTTTAATATTAAACCCTTAAGTTTCCATCTCTATTTACCAATTTTATTTGTATAATCATCAAATAGTCCAAACTAATTCAACTAGCTTATTATAATCCCGAGAAAACTATTTACATAATTTAAATCCTAAATTTAAAGGGAATTTACAAAAATGTCCAAATCTATACTTGTTAATTGAAATGTGTCTAATTTTGATAAGTATTGCAAAAAGGGCCACATTTGACACCAAAATGTCCATTATACCCTTAATGAAAGAAGAAGAAAAAAATATTTTTTTTATTGGATGCAGCATGCATCTCGAGGCGATGAAGTTGCTTCTATGAGAAGCTACAATAATTTGCAAGTTATTACTCAATGGTTCTATTTCCTGCATTATCTAGTATATAATGACCAATTGAATTATCAGGTAACACTGTCATGGCAATACGAATTATTAGAAAGAATGCAAACTAGTCTACAGTTTAGAAATCCAGTCACAATTCACCTAAAGCAATCTTGGTTTTACAACTACTTTTACTACAACAGACAATGATCAACTTAAAAGGGCATCTTCTTAAAATAAAGATATCTTTACGACTATTGATTACTTATCAAGTCAAAATATAAGACATGTAGACCATACTTCATTTCTCACGAAATCTGATATAAAAATTCAACAAAGAGGAAAGAAAAAGCTTAACATCCTTAAAGTCCCAATCCCAATTCAACATAAATGGATCAACTCCAACCAGTAGATGTACTAACAAACATGGTAAACCTTCCTATAGCGACAATTTCATATCTGCTCTATTGTACCAGATAGTTATATAGTCAAATTGCAAACCCGAAGATTGGAACATACCATAAAAACAAAGCCAAGATTGTGTAAATCTTAAAATAAGACAGAAGGCAACCTGATGTGGTTTCAATTCTTCAGCAAAAGCATCAATTTCTGGTTTCCTCAAAATATCTCTCAAATAAACCTAGAAATTTTCATGCAAGACATCAGCAGTAAGCATCCTTGATTAAACCACAGCATCTGTTTGTAGTTTATATTAACTCGTGGAACTTTAAGGAAGATGTGCATGTACGTTTTTTGCTTTTGCAGTTGGTCCTTGTTATGAGTAAGGATTTAAGAGATTACCTTCTGAAAGATGGGATAGATCTTAAGCTTAGAGCAACGTTCATCCTGTTGGAAGAAAAGACAGTGCTAGAATTTCATCATAATGCAAAATCGAACCTAGCACAACCTGAAAATAAAATCATCATGGCAATCTCACTCCAGAATACAGAAGGTGAAAAGTCAAACACAATACATTTAGAATATATATCGTGAAGTTGATGGTAACAGTCCTATTTAGCAACCTCAATGGCAGAAGGAAGCATGTACATCGTCCACCTAAAGCAAATATTTGACTAAGATATCATGGAACATTCCAAGAGGAAACATAATAAAAAAATTCAGTTTAGAGTGGACATGTACAACAGACACATGTCCAGTATAAATGATAATGTTTTTACACCACACTTAGTACTTCTGTCAGAAGACAAAACACCATAACTTCCAGGTTATATAAGTTCATATACAATGTTTCTATACCCCCATATAGTACTTCTACACAGGCGTAATATATCAGTTAATATGTCAAGCATATGCTTGTTTATCATCGCTGCTGTCTTACAACTTTAATTACAAAATTTAACATCACTTCAGTTTCAATTCGATTAACTATGTAAGGGAAAACAAAGGATAACTATGACAGAGACAAAATGCTATAAGACAACTTTACAGCTGAGATTCAATTAAGTCCAATAGAAATCCGTGTAAAAATATTAGACAAAAACCAAGGAGTGCATTGCAAGTTGATAATCAACATCTTTTCAAATACACAAGCCCATCTACAATCTTCCGCTGCTCAATTTGGGAAATGACATAATAACGCAGGGTAGCTTTCAAGAATTATCTTCGAATCTAGAATCCTAGCATGGAAAACCTGTTAAAACGATAAAGCTAGGAATATATTCATCATAATCTAGATACTTCATATCATGGAGCCAAAAAATGTTAAATGTCAACCTTTTACTGCACATTCAAAGAAGCAGTCTTTGGGCAATGGAACAAACAATTGATACAATTGATAGATGGGAGACGACTGACCGGGTGGTGGACGGCAACTGGTGTGGCGGTGGGGGCGACTGGCGCCGCGTAAGAGAGTGCTTTAGTTGAGAGGCCAAAGAGAGATTTAGACAAAGACGACTTTCGGTTTGGTCGGCCACCGACGTAGTAGTGGTATCAGCTAGCGTGGCGGAGGGTAGCGGACGACGGCCTGCGAGAAGGAGACAGAGAGGGTTTGGGTTGGGCTAGGCCGAAGGCCCAAAGAGCGCTTTGTTGTGGTGTGTTTTGTTGTTGCGTTTTTGAAAAATGTAGCAGTGGTGAATGAGGAAATACCTGCTAATAGCCTAAATAGAATTGTAAATTGTGAGATTAGACCTAAAAAATAATTATTTGAAGAATAGCCTTTGAATTATAATCTTTCCAAAAATACCCCCTCATAGAGAATTTGTAATCAAAGCCATTACAATGTATAAATACCTACAATTAGGACCCCAAAGAAATATAGATCATGAATCTTTAATAAATTTAACCCTAAATATCATACAAAATTTTATTAATCTAAGAAATGCAACAGATAATGAATTAAATTATTTAAAAGAAGATCTGAAGAGTTTCTTTACAGAATATTTAGATCCAAAATTAAAATATAAAAATGTTTATATAAATAATAGAGCAATCAAAATAGAAAATAATATACATAAACAAATTCTTAAACTGGAAAGAAGAATTAACAAATTAAATATAATTATTAAAGAACAGATTTTGGCAAAAAATAGTGAATTTTATAAATTCTATTGCAATATTTTAAATACTTATGAAGAATTTAATTGGATTCAAAATCCGAACCCCTCTGCTACTCGCTCCGACGAGCTGGTATCAGAACCATGTTACAAACCTAAAATTATGATGAACTTAGTAGATGAAGAAAATATAATTGAAGAATTTTTTTAAAAAGTTGAAAAATATAAAAAATCAAGTTATCCCTACTTACCTAAAAATACCACAAATGAAAGTTTTGAGGATATACACAAAAGATTAGAAAATTTAGAACATAATCTACAGGTAGGAAATGCTCTTTTAGATAAAAATCTTAAAGTGAAAGATAGGATTATAATTAATTTACCTCAAGATTTTAGGATAACACAAAAAGATAATAATAAAGGGAAAAAACATGAAAAAAATCAATATATGATTACAGATGTAAAAGAACTATAACCAAAATTCTTAAAATCTACTGGTGAAGAGTATGATGAATATAAAAAACAGTTAGAAGAATTAACTGAAAAAATGAAAAAAAACAAAGATGAATACTAATCCATCAACAAGTCAAAATATAAAAATAGAATTCAGTAGTGATGAAGAATACGATTATCCTTATTATACAACAATACCTCTTAAGGAAGGTATTAATCAATATAGAAAAATACAGAAAATATACACTGGAAATATAAGAAAACAATCCATAAAAGAAATAAATTCAATGAATTCTTATAATGAACCAATCCACACAATAGGAATATGGTTAGATCTAGACTGTGTAGATAAAAATAAAGCTATTGAAACATAGATGAAAAGTACAGACTTAGCAATACAATTTAATAAATGGGAAACATCTACAGCTTTTGGATTTATAGAACATACATTCAGAGAAATTGTTTCTGAATGATGGAGAAAGTTACCAGAAATAATTAAAGGAAGAATAAAGGATGGAGAAAGTAGAACTGAAATACTAGATAATAGGAATACTTTAAATGATCAAAATATACAAGAATTATTAAAAAAATTTGAAAAAGGCTTAAGAACAGAGTTCTTGGGAGATAAATATACTTCTAATGAAGAAGATAGAAAACAAGATGAATATAATGAAGGAATGATAGCAATGGAAAATTTAAAGATATATGATACATGTGAATTAGAAAGATATACATGTAAATTTGAAGAATTATACTATATATTAAATCAAGGAGATTATCAAGAAAATAAACATATACTAAGTTCTTATTTTACAAAATTATCATTCCCATGGGGAATAAAGTTATTAAAATAATATGAGAAATTACTACCTTTAGGAGAAGAATGAGTAAAAATAGATAGTTTTGAAAGTAGAATTGAATTTACAAAAAGAATAATAGGTATGTGGTATAGAGAAGCTCTAGAAAATAAAAAAAACATACAAAATAAGAAAGAATTCCTTATGTTGTTACAAAGATATAGGTCAAATTGAACAATTTGGATGCCATAAAAAGAAATATAAACCATATAAGAAATATAAAAGAAAATTCAAAAACTACAAAAAATTCAGGAAAAGAAATTTTAGACCACACAAAAAATATTTCAAGAAAAGAAATTGGAATAAAAAATTCAAATCAAGAAATATTAAAAAATATAGATGTTTCATCTGTAATGAAGAAGGACACATTGCCCCTCAATGTCCTAAAAAGAAATATAGACAGAATATAAAAACTCTTAGAATTTATGAAAAATTTCAAGATGATAGTGATATAGAACCAATTAAATATTTTGGAGGTTTAAGTAATGAATGCAGTAACATTTATGAATTAGATACATTCTCATCAGAGGAAGATTCTGAGGAGATAGTATATATGAATCAGAAGATACAACAAGCAGATCTAGAAATAGAAGTAGAAACAACTGAAGAAGTTGAAGACTCGATAGAAGGTATAAATCAAGAAATTATCTTTGATATTAAAAAATACAAAGGAATAACCAAGAAAATGTTAGACTTACAAGAAAAAGATGTATTCCATCAAGAATTCTTAGGAATACTATCAAGAGTAAATAAAACAATTATAAGTATGAATTATAAAGAAATGTCTATCAATATAAAAGATACCATAGGAAGAGCAAGAATTCCCATAATTACAAAAAAATGGGTAAAACAAAAGTTATCCAAAATTTCGGAAAACATAAGAAACAAATTGAAATGTATTGAGATAGTAGGAGTCCAGATAATGATAAAATGATTCTTTAGAGAAGGTATGAACATACCAATAGAAATATATTGTATGGACAATAGAATCTTACAAGATCCTATAGATGCTCTATTAGGAACAGTTGTAGGAAATTTAGTCTATCAAAAGATAATATTTACAGTAAAACCAAATTACTCAGTTTCATTAATTGATGAAAATATTGATCAAAGTTTCAATCTATATTATAGAATTAGAAACTTGAAAATATTACGAAAAAGTAAGGCTATTAGTATAAGCATAAAATCAATTTTTGCTTTTAGTACTAGCCAACATAACAATCTAAGAAAAATAGCTGATAATATTATCATATATAAAGATTTTGAGGAATTAGCATAATACATACCTCTTAGGAAATACCAAAAACATGGAGTCGCTATACCAGAACAGATAATACTTGATTTTCACAAACAAGCTCAGGAAATTAATTCTGAAGGAAAATTAATAAGAAGAAATAATGTCAACCTAGAAGGAGATAATCTTATTGCAAGATTCTCCTCTAGACAAGACTCTAAGATAAATAAACTCAAAAAATTAAGTATTGCTGAACCATCAAGTTTGCAATATTACATCAAAACAAGATATGTAAATCAAGAAGGATATAAGAAGAATCTTCTTGTCCTCATAGACATTAGAGTAGATAAAAGTCATGTAAATACTAAATTTGTTAGTTATTTAATAGATTTTGAAATACCATAACCATATATATTCAAGAATTATTTAGGAAATAATCTTGAAATAAGAAAATATGTTAAATTCCCTCTTATACTTATGGGAGAGGGTCAGAAAAAATATACTAAAGAAATAATTCTATATAAAGATGAATTATATGGAGTTGAACGTTCACCTATATTACTAGGAATGAACTTTCTTGAGAAACATAGTCCTTATAAAATTTGCCAAGGATATTTAAAAATAACAGTTGATGATGATCCAATCATCATATCAAGAATAGATGAAAATATAAAATCATTGTTATTATAGAAAGAGTAATTAGTATTAATCACATAAGTCCATATATTGAAATTACACTCAATATAAAAGTTATTGCAGAATTAAATTTCATGCTTACTTAGATATAGGAAGTACAATAAGTTTATGCTTACCAAATGTACTACCATCTGAATACTGGAAATATAATTCAAAGAAGATTGTCACCGCTACAACAGCCGGTGGAAATAAGGTAATATACAGCAAATAGGCTACGCAAGTACCTTTCCTAATTTTCTTTAGAGAAGTATTTGTTGATACAATATAAGTGTCAACCACAATTGGATGTAATATTTTATTAGGACAAAATTTCCTATTAAAATATGCATCATTTACACAATATATTGATAAATATATGTTCACAACTCCTTGTGCACACAAAATATTTACACCAAAAATAAATAAGACTGTTACCATTGCATATACAAACATAAACTATCAGAGTTCCTCAACTCAGTGTGGTGGATGTTGAAGTACAGAAAAATTTAACCCAGGTACAGTCCTAAAAATGACAACAGAAAATAGGTTAAAAAATTGAAAAAAGAAATTTCTGAAACATATTCTGAAAATTCCTTAGAAAAATTGAATACAGACAAAGTAAAGGCAAAAATAGAATTAACCAAATCCAGATACTATAGTTAGCATCAAACCAATGAAATATAGTGTAGATGACCAAAAGGAATTTAAAGACCAGATAAAAGAATTGTTAGAAGCCAAATTACTTAGGCCTAGTAAAAGTCCACATAGCAGTCCAGCCTTTATGGTTAGAAAACATAGTGAGATAAAAAGAGGAAAAACCAGAATGGTAATAAATTACAAAAAATTAAATGAAATTACTAAATTTGATGGATACTACTTGCGAAATAAGGACACCCTTATTAAACAAGTACAGAATAAAAAGATATTTTCAAATTTTGATTGTAAGTCAGGGTTTTGGCAAATCATGCTTACAGAAGAAAGTAAACCATTAACTGCATTTAGTACACCCAATCCTCTAGGACAATAAGAATGGAATGTAATGCTATTTGGATTGATAAATGCACCACATACATTTCAAAAAAGGATGGATGAGGTAATCAATTCAATTACTCATTTCTGTATTGCATATGTAGATGATTTACTTATTCATTCAAATAACATTGATGGACATATTTAATATCTTGAGAAATTTTGTTATATTATGAAAAAATATGGTATTACACTTTCTCAAAAGAAAGTTGAGATAGTTAGAACAGAGATAGAATTTTTAGGATTATTTATAAAAGAA
>NC_036258.1:13245343-13253032 GCF_002742605.1 Olea europaea var. sylvestris | reverse complement strand
CAAAATACAACAAGATAAACTTCTATCCAGGAGCACCAGCCAACTGGGTACGAAACTATTTTGAGATAAACAATATACTCTGTATATATCCCAACAAAGATCTCAAAGAAATAGCCCAACTTCCAGTCAATGTCAGGAAAGATGTAAAAAGATATACTGAAGTAGTCAAGACAACAAACATATACATCAAATTCCATTCAGCAACTATGGAATGGGATACCGTTCTTGAATATATGCATCCATCATTCCATGTTATCAAAATGAGACTTACAAACCAACATTTTTTGGCAACCAGTCAAAATGTTGTTAAAAATGGATATCAAGATATTATAAATATGATGTCTTACAGAAGAGTAAAAGGGTACAAAGAGATATTTGAGCATGTAACTCAGATAATTACTGAGAAAGAAAAAAATATGGATTTATCCATGTGAAGATCGTATAATCTACTCCAATGCAAGGATGGCTATAAAGGAGAAAGACATATGTTATCTTGACTATCTATTGTCCTCAATTATCTCAAACCAAGTACATGGATTAGAAGATATGACGAAAGAACTGTGCAAACTACTCTGGAATTATAGTGACCACCATTGTGAATACTGCGTAGTGGAAGATATGAGTCAAGCATCTCTCAACAGTGAAGAATTTCCTGCAGAATTTTTTAATTCGAAGATGGAAAACTGATAGTGACAAAAGTGGCCCTTTATCACTGCTTTAATAAAGAAATTTATTAAAGAAAAACTGTGGCTACTAAAAGACAGAAGATAGTGCAAGAAAGTCTCCATAATTGTGACCACTTACCCATTAGTTGTCATAAGTGGAAGACAAAATCAAAGATAAGACAGATAATTTCAAAAATAGAGGTCCACCTAGCAAGAAAATAATGGAGAAACCAGTGGAGATGAGATTACTAAGCAACCCAACAAAGAAAAAAGGAGACACATATCAAGATAAGATTTTCAAAATCTTCTATAAAAGGAGGCAAGGAAGATCTAAGAGGGATATCTCAAAACAACTTATCTCTAAGACACTCTGAAGAAACGCATCTCAAATATTTTGTAATCTGTATACACCACTTGTATCAGAAATATTAAATAGTCAGAAGATAGCAAAGTTTGTAATAAGGTAATCACTTATAAAGTTCTAAACTTCATAAGGTGAGTACCAAAGGTATGTAAATATAGATTGTAAGCATGTACTATTTCAGTTTATGAATATTAAAGTAAAGTTGTGTTATGTTTAACAAAACTTTCATAAAAGGATTTCGTTAAATTTCTCATGATTCCTCGGTAGTACAGATAGGAATTTTAAAAGATTTTCAAAACATTGATTTTGGATGGATGTTAGCCATGTCAAAGTACCTGTCTTTGATGAATGGTTTAGGGGAAAAGGCAATTTTCTAACAAAATCGTAGTAACTTGTGTGTGAGTTATCTTTTAAAATTTCATTCCAAATAAGAACTTGATTCTGAAAAGAGTCTGAATAGAGGTGAAAATAGAGACTCTGAATACTGTGAGATAGCGTCTGTGGAAATACGGCTAGTTTTTTAGAGTGGGAAATGCAACCTTAATTGAAAAACATTTTGCGGAAGCAATTGTGGACCCAAATGAATTTTTTTTTACTTGATTCAGAAGATTGATTAAGTACATGCAAAGCGTCTATAAGAACATACTGGAGGGAAAGTCTGTTTACTTCTATTCGATTACTGTAAGTTTATTTACTCGCTTTTACATCTTATGCTTTGATTAATGAACACTTCACAAGCATCCACTTCTAATAATGATAATAATCCCAAATTATATCTAGATGAGAAAGATATTTCGTTTTTACTTAAATTAGCTGAAAAGTTTGAAAACATATTTTCTGTTGGCCAAGAAAAACTCGAAGAAATATATCAAGATATAGATTATTATTGTAAGCATAATATAGGACTTGATTCTGTGAGAACTAGTAGAGAAATAAAAAAAGGTAGAAGATATTATAACTAAACATAAAGATATAGAAGAAGAGATTTCAGAAGAAATAATTCTAGGATACATAACTGAGAAAGATCAGCCTAGAATTTTTAAGAATTATCAAGATACAGAGAATATTTAGAAGTATTTGAAAGATTAAAGAATATAAACATAAGTCTTGATTAAAAGAAATATTAAAAGATACATGATATATCTTGCAAATAATAAAAGTAAGGGCAAAATAGTATTTCCAATAGTAAAGACTATTGTGGAAAATGGAACCAATATACCGGCCATTCTGAAGACTACCCCAGTGGTGAATACGGTGACATTGACAAATTTTTAAATCGAATCATGGGCGGTGTATTTGATTGCGAGGATGACAATTCAATTATTTAGAACTTATCTGCATGGAAATTATTAATTAAATGTATTTAATTGATCTAATTTTTAATCTAAAAAATATTATACTCGTTCATTTTTTTGTTGATAGGTTGAGTAAAGAAGAGACATATGAAAGAGAGAAAAAGAAAATGAATTACGCGGAAAATAAAATTCATCCATTCCTAAAGAAAATATTTTTTTGTTTTTGAAGAAAATGTGGTCACATAACCCAAAGTTGAAAAATATTATTAATCAAACACCCAAAAAGTAGGAATTTGGGGGGAAAAACGACATTTTCTATGAAAAATAAAGTCAATCTAACATACCCTTAATGGATTTTTTATGGATATTAAAATTAATTTTTTTAGTAAATTAAGATAGAAGTTTTTGAAATGTGTAATTGAAAAGTTATGAAATCCATGAAAGATGTAATTAATATTGATTGTTTGACTTTGACTTAAATAAAAATTAGATTTTAATCCAAATCGAACATGCTCTTAGAGCGGTTATCAAATTAAATCAAACTCTTTTTTTCGATTTGATTCGATTTAAAAATATGGTCTAACAAAAAAAATAAATAGCCTATATCGAATCATTTAAATAATAAATATTAATCTAAAATTTCATGTTAAAACATAAATATCATTAAAAATATTACAAATCAAAGTTTTATAGTTCTAATGCAACAACATAATAGAAACATTTTAATCTCTTAATCGTTACTAATTGGCGTAACATCTGTAATAATAACACGTATTCATTTTCTCTATAAAAATAAGAATATATTACACGATTAATTAATTATGATTAAATAATATAAAATAACTAATAAAAAGAAATGAATTGAAAGATCAAACACGATAACACATTCTATAACTTATGTGAAGTCATCTAATAATTCTACATCATACAAATATTGATTATAAGCCCCTGTTTGATATGCCTCTATTTTCCATGGAAAATGGAAATTAAATTTTATTTCTCACTTTTTGACATGTTTAATGGTAGAAATTTTCCATGGAAAAGATTTTCCCTAAACCCATGCCGCATGAGCATTTTTTTGCTTTTTGATGAAAAGCTTTTTCTGTGTTTTTTTTTAAAATTTTTTTTAAGCAATTGAAACAAATTCTAGGAACAATTGTAAAAGAAGATATTTCTTAAATTAACAATTTTCATGTAAAACTGAGACAAACGAACACCAAAATTGGATTTTTATTTTTTTTTGGGCAATGGAAAGAAGTTCTAGGAATGATTATAAAAGAAGATATTCCTTAAATTGATAATTTCCATGAAAAATTAAGTCAAATGAACACCAAAAGGCTCTTTTATTTCAACATTTTTCAGGTAGAAAATTATACCAATCAAACGCTATTAATTGACAATTCCCACGAAAATAATTTCTAGGCAGTTCAATTCTCCGGAGTTCTTTTTTTTCCATCCAAATTTCATTTTTGCAATCAAACGGACCCTAAGTTCCTTATCATTGTACAACCAATTTTCTGACAATCACCGCTTCAACCATATATACACTCAATGAACTCCTAAAAAATTCAGGAATGCAGACTCAAAAATAATTGTGAATACTTGAATAGCTAAAATACCTTTAGCAATTCGCAGAAGTGGATAATCTTGTATTTATTTGCTTTTAATTTTCACCTGAGTAATATGTTGAAAGGCCCATTAGTTAAATCTTCAAAAGGAACATTTAATTAATTCACCAAATCATTTTTGTAATTAATAGTAAAATCTAGAAATTAAGTTAGAAAGCAAATAATTAATTGAGCGGTCTGATTAGGAAAATGAAACGTAAATAAACAAAAAATGCTATCCACCAAGAATTTATGGGAGCCCTGCAAAAATTAAAACAAAACAACACAACTACCAATAAAATAAAACAAAATATAACTAAAAATAAGAAAATTTATATTAATTGATCTACAAATTTAGCCAAAAAATCGAGAATATTATTAGTAAAAAGAAAAGAAATGTACAAGTTTGAATTAAAATCTAGATTTAATTTTTGACTTTTTATAATTGATGGTTGATAAATATGGTTCAGTAGCAGTTGTTCAACATTTCACCCAATAAAAAGAAAAGAAATGTATAAGTTTGAATTAAAGTCTAGATTTAATGTCTACTCAATTATAATGGACGGTTGATGACTATGGCTAGGTAGTAATAGTTCAACATTTCACCAAATTTGAGGGTTTTGCATTCATTGTTGTGATATGTGTATTTGGATATGATTTAATTTATTAATTGGGTTGGATAATAGTCTATTTAGGTATTAAATTTAATTGAGTTATGTTTAATATTAATAAATTTTTCAATTAAGATGTATTTGGTTTTAATTGGGTTGAATAAAATTTAAATTAATTTATTTTCAAATTTATTTTATAAATGGCTGGACAGTTTAAAACGGTCTGCAAAAATTTGAAACTTAAACCTAACTACTTTGGAACAGTTTGGTTCGATTTAAAATCAAAATGTTGACGAATCCACATGGACTCAAAAAAAAAAAAGAGAGAGAGAGAGAGAGAGAGAGATTTCAGTTCAATTTTACGGTTCGATGCAGTGGCGGATCTAGCACCTGACGAGCTCTCACGGCCGCCCGTGCTGGATCTGCCGGTCGCGCATTTTTTTTTTTACAGTCAATGGTTTATGTTATATTACTAATAATTCACCTTTAACCCCAACATTTCTTCTAGTCGATTGACTAGACCCTGCATACACGTCTTTGAGGTCCTGGGTTCGATTTTTTTTCCACTCAATGTACAAATATTTTTAGTTATACTATATTTACAAAAAATAATGTAACAAGGAATGGTACTAGCGAGATTCGAACCTGCAAAGTTTAATTCAACTTGTTGAGACTATGACCACTAAGACAACTATTATTTTGTGGCACTAGTTAAACAAAAAAAATATATGTTAGATTTTAGTGGTTTTAATGCAATTATAAAGAATGAAACTTGTGCTCTTTCTTTGAACTATACAAAACTTAGTAACAATATCGTTTGGTGAGTACATTTTACTTTTTATAATAGAATTATATATGTTTAATTTCAACAAAATAAATTATTGTATTTAAATTTTGAACCTTCTTTGATTCCCGTTTATTTCAGAATACATTTTTCTCTCTTATTTTTAATTATACATTTTTCAATAAAATAATATTACACACAATTCAAAACGTGTACTTATTTTTAATCACACATTCTTTATTAAATTACTATTTTAAAAAGTACTTTTTTTTTTGGTAAAAAAGGGACATCAAACGAGCTATTAATATTCTATTATGATCGACAGCCTCCCGTGCTGACTCAAAGTCCTGGATTCGCCACTGGTTCGATGATTCCATTGTCCTGCCCTAATATGTAGTATGGTCATTTATCAATTTTATATTCAATGTGTTAATATTCTATTTGTCAATATAATTTTAAATTTATAAAAAAAACATTCTTTTTGCTGAAATTTGAAATTGTTACTAACACTATTGTCAATGAACTACACCAAATTTGGTATAACTTTACACCAAAATTGGTGTAATTTGGTGTAAATTGGGTATCCTAACTTTTAAAGAAGGAATTGCCGAAGGATTGCTAGAATCATATGGAATTTACAAACAAACACGTTGAATTATACCCTCATAATTAACATGGAATGGTTCCATTTATCAAATACTCAATTTTAATTGGTGATTCCAATTCTTGGAATACTAGAATCGAATCTTCGATGCCTATCTCAATTTTGCACACATGATAATATTTTTAGGACATGACAGTGGTTCAATTCGATGGACCACATTAACAATTTTGTGTTCGTTTGGTATTATTTTTAAATGCTTATAAGTTGTGAATCATACATAATGTTGTAAATAGTAAATTGTGAGTTATATAAAACTTGTGGATAAAAATGTTTGATCGACTTAATTTATACTTTCTGTTGACACATAAAAATTCAGCCCAAATCGAACAGCCCAGAGAATAAAGCCCAATTGGAGGATCCCCAAATCAGATAGCCCAAAGAACGAAATCCAATTGAACGAATCAAGGTGAATGCCCAAATAAGGGGCCCAATAGTGCGGTAACGCCATCGTCCAAGTTTGTAAGTCGCTCAGAGTCTGAACGAATAGAGTGGCATACGGTCGTCCAAAGTCTCGCCCAAATCTTCAAGTCGCCCAAGGTATCAACAAGCATAACGCATTATGATGCAGTTATTGAGGCAGTTGCTAAAGTAACTTTATCACGTTCCACGACTCAAGGGATTCAATCGAAAGCGGTTGAACGATGCAAGATAATGGCAGCAGTTAAAAGGACAGTTGCATGACAAAATGGCCACTACAAAGAAAGTGGGTAGTTATAGGGCGATCAAGCAGTTTTTTAGAGCAGTTAATCACAAAGGGATCGCCTATGAAGTATAAAAGGGAGAAAGAACTTAGAAGTAAGGGACCGAATCCAAAACTCTCGAACAGAGAATATGTAATTTTCATTCCTTTAGCTTTTAGACTTAAACATTTCCTTTTCTGTAACTCGTGTGCTTGCGCCCCTTGGAGGCACGTTGTTTTCCATTTCCAATTGTAAAGTTCATCGCCAATAAAAAGAACACCCCTTTTTGGGACTTTGTCTCAAGAGGTTTCGTCCCTTACGCAATCGTCTGATCCTCTTTAATTGTTAAAGAATTAATATGCGCGAAACAATTTGGCACGCCCAGTGGGACAGTGGTGTTAGGTGTTGAAAGTGCAAAAAGAGAAACAGTATGCCTCAGAGATCCGACAAGGAAGGAGCAAGTCAGGGAGGAATCCAGTCTGTAATCGAGCGATATGAGGAGCAACATGCCTCTCCACGAACAGATGGAAAAAATCAGAGCAGTAACAGTCGTTACGAACCAATGACGGAGCTGAGTCCTCGAACCATGCGTGCATTGCTTGGAGAACTCACGCAAGACGTCGTTGAACAGGTAAATCTTCGAAGTATTCATAATATGGAAAGATTTACACAAAGTGGTAATGCACACTATGACAATATGGCCAAACAACTAAAGACATTGAACGAAACAATGAATAAGTTAGTAGGCCAAATATGTCAGCCGGCTATACCTCTCACAAGTCACTTTCAAACTAGGACGATCATAGGACATAATCCTTCGGTCCCAAATATAAGTCAAGGGGTAGAACCACTTGCTGGCCCCTCTACTTCAAACCAAGGAGGTGCTACAATACCAAATCAAAGTAGTAGTAGTGGTATGCCTAACTTGGGGGGTAATACAAACGTGAGAGATAATGTCCTAAACAATGGACAGAATATTCCACGTGGTAACGAGGGGGTAGATGTCCAGGCTAATGGTA
>NC_036258.1:13180034-13238463 GCF_002742605.1 Olea europaea var. sylvestris | reverse complement strand
TTCAATCGAAAGCGGTTGAATGATGCAAGATAATGGCAGCAGTTAAAAAGACAGTTTCATGACAAAATGGCCACTACAAAGAAAGTGGGTAGTTATAGGGCGATCAAGCAGTTTTTTAGAGCAGTTAATCACAAAGGGATCGCCTATGAAGTATAAAAGGGAGAAAGAACTTAGAAGTAAGGGACCGAATCCAAAACTCTCGAACAGAGAATATGTAATTTTCATTCCTTTAGATTTTAGACTTAAACATTTCCTTTTCTGTAACTCGTGTGCTTGCGCCCCTTGGAGGCACGTTGTTTTCCGTTTCCAATTGTAAAGTTCATCGCCAATAAAAAGAACACCCATTTTTGGGACTTTGTCTCAAGAGGTTTCGTCCCTTACACAATCGTCTGATCCTCTTTAATTGTTAGCGAATTAACCCGCGCGAAACACTTTCACATTTGCCAAATATGCTATTTCCTTAATTTAGGACAGGAGAATAACTCTCAGGATAGTTACCTGCATGGTTATACTTTTATTTATTTATTTATTTTTTTGGGTTGTCTCCCAATAAAAAAATGCAAAGTCCCCCCTATAAATTCCCTAGGAGTTTTCCTATGTACACCAAGCACTACTCTTAATTTAGACTAACAATTCGGATAATAATTTATTTCTCAACTAAAATGTTTTTAAACACTAACCCCCATTGGTCCTCATTTTATAGAATTCATTTTTGTTCAAACTCATTTTTAACACATATACACTTAAAACAATAATTTTACACATGGATTCATAATTTCCCGACTTCTTAACCACAAATCTTCCAAATAAATTATTTTCCTTAAAATCTATTCTCAAAAAAATCTATAGTAAAGAGTAGCTAAATAGAGAATGGTCTTTCTTGACTCACAAGGTGACTTTCAGGAACCCCAAAACTGAGAAAATATTGAATTATATTTGTTATTAGATATGCATAACTAAATATAACTTAAAAAAAAATAAAAATCATCCTTTCCAAGTTCGAGGTATTGCAACAAAATAAAGTTTCCTGTTTACTTGAAAACCAATTTCTGGTAAGATGATTAATATCTTTCGAAAAAGTAATTCTCGTTTTCTAGTCGTCATTGATCATTGCTGTGTCACGTCATTTTTATTTTATAATTTAGTCCAATAATTATTATTATTGTATTTAGTCATACATGTTATAAGGACTTTATATTTAACTTCGTTGGCATCTCCTCGTAATATTCAATATATGTAATTTGTTGGGGGATCGATTCCCGAGAGGTGGAATTGGTTCGATTCCTGAGACATAAAATTGATTTTCTTGTAGGCGCGGTGTATAAACAGATCTTATTCCCTGACCTGTTAGGTCACATCCCGCGATTTAACTCCTTCACAAAGCTCTAGGGGGTGGGGCGGTGGGGGCCCTCAAGGTTAGGGTTCAACTTTTTTTTTTTTTTTTCAATATATGTAATTTGTTTCTATTTTTTTTTTTCAATATATGTAATTTGTTTCTATGCACAAAAGTCATACAATTTAGGTTGCTACACATCGCTTTAATCCTACATGCATAGAATTACTCTCGAGAATGTCGAAGTTGAATTGTATAACACCAATCCAATTTTAGTTCGACTAAATTGAAATCACAGCTTCTGTTTGGGTTTTTTATTTAGCAAATTATAAGTTCCTTATAATATCAAGTTAAAGTCTAATATTAATTTTAATCACATATTCACAATTACTGCTCACTTATTATCCATACATTTCGTATAACTCTCTACTATCCATTCTTATAAGTAAGAAGGAAACTCAAAATGAGGCATAGAAATTAGAACTTGGAATTTGAACAATATTAGCATAAGGTGGGACTAAAACATTACTCAGCGTTACCATTCACAAGAATGTACAGTATCTCAATGGTTCTCCAAGACTCCAACTAAATGAATCTTCTAGAAGGCCTTCACACTCTATAAAGGCCTAATTTCAAGGGTGAGCATCTGGTGATTCGGTCCAAATATTTCAAGTACCAAAATCAAACCATAAATTTTGATTCTTTCGTTAGTGGAACAATTTTTCAGTTCCGCTCGACAACAAACCTGAACATAAAAAATGAAAAATAAAAAAAATAGTGTATCTTCAATTTAATCTTTGGTAGACCAATCGTGGTGGAGACGTAGCGTGCATGGCAGTGGGTTGCGCCATTCACTGGTCGTGAACGGAATAAATTCCCAAAGTAAAAATTGTATAGACGTACAAAGAAAGAATAGAAGGGCTGGAAGCAACAATAGGAAAAACTCGAAGTCACCGGAGAAAAGAGAGGTGGGCAATCACCGATATACAAGAAAGCGAATGAAAATACTCTGGTGAAAAGATGCTCAAAGAATGTGAGAAATTTTCAAAGAAAGCAGAAGTTTATGAGCAAGAATCCATTCCACTTATAGTTTTGTCAACAAATCTTGGCTATCCAATTTTTGAAAGAGAAAAATTTAGACCATTAAACATAAAACAAAGTCTACACTACTTGAAGGTCAAAGAGTGCCAAAATAGGATTTGAATGACCGACTAAGGTGGATTACAAACGCCACATGCACGAAGCTCACGATTGAAGTGCAGCAACTGTAAGCCCCCATTTGACCCCTATTAAATCTCATCAAATTAAATTAAATTTTTCTCTCTTTTCTTTTCAATCACGCAATTTTCAAAAAAATAATATTACGCATAAATCAAAAACTTTTCATTTAAAAAAAAAAAACACTACTCCCCCTATTATAATCAAAATTAATGGGGGCAAAACGGAGGCTAAGAAGTGAAACAACGACGGCAATCATTGCAGCACTCATTCAAAGGCTAACGCATGTGTTAACAATAGATGTGTACAACCTCCCAAATCCACTAGTACTCACACCTAAAGATCAATAGGAAGTTTGCAGGTGTCCAACTTGAGCAAAAAGTAATCGGAATCCAATAATCCTCCACCTAACATAATTAATTGAGAAGTGCTTGAGGTACAAGGTGTGAACTCCTACCGAGCACTCACAACATGGAGGTTGGTTTTTGGGCAATTTTTTATACAGGTGGGTTGGGACCCACCTGCAGCGAGGGTCAATAGGGAACAGCTACCCTTGTAAAACAGCAAAACTGTAACTAAGTAGGCCCAGACTAGAGGGACTGGATGGCCTCGTTTAAGTTGAAACAACACAACAAGCGAAGGTAACTCCGTTTGAAGGAAAAATTACTTTATTAAATTTATCACTTTGTGAAGAGAGAGAGAAATCGGAAGAAGAAATAACCCCGAAGTCCCTAATCTAACATAAATAATTAGGGTCAGACTTAGGTACTATTTTTACTTCGTAAATCTATACGGCATAAACGGTCCCACGAAGAACTTAAGAAGGGGCATCGCCATTATCACTAATACCATTATTGTACATACTTGAAATAAAATGCTATTATTGCTTTACATAGGCAAAGATTTGGCAACAAACCATTCTAAGTTTCATTTACGTGAAATTGAACCTTTGAAATCGACCAAAGCACATCAGAGGTTGAACTATTAACAAGTCCAGAGCAACCGAAGTCATTAAATGGGTATCTTGAAGGGAAACACCTCGTTAACGTCATAGGAGAGTTGCCACGTGGCACACGCAATTAGAAGAGCATACGACAAAGATTTTTCAGAGAATCTTGTGAAACCAACAACCAACCCACGTGTTATATAACTATCTAGAATTTCAGTTTGTTATAGGATCGCCAATACAACGGAATACATGTCCAAGTAATATTAAAGACCAAAAACTCATTGGCTGGAAAATTTACAAATATCCAAATATTTGTTAGGAAAATAAGAAATGTTAGAAACCTTCAGCAACGGACCCAAACTTTTTGGGTTATTTGGTCAAAATTAATGTGTAATTTTTTAAAATAATATATATTAATGAAAATAAGTTAATATGCATTTTGATACATTGAAAATATCTTATAATTATATCATTGTCAATGTTGTTAAATGAATTTTGCTACATGTATATTTTTTGTTTACCATTTCGTTTATAGATGTTAAGCTGATGGAGAGTCAATCAAATTGGATGTAAGAAATAACTGAATTGAAATAAAATTTACATTTAATCTAGGAAGTAAATGAAATTTAAGTTTAACACAAAAGTAATTTGAAAGTAATTCAAATTATATTTATTCCGTAACGATTTTTAAATTTTTTACGTCATTTCATGTAAAATTTCCTAATAAAATGACATAAATTATATTGAAATTTTTATCGTGCAGAAATAATAAATATTAATGAAATAATTGAATTTTTTTAAATGAAAGACAAGTTAAATGCCTCTTTTTGTATGTACGTTTGACGCATATTTAACTAATTTCAATATTTATTTGAACCATTCAATATGACTATGATATAGTTCTCGAAATTAACTTTTAGATAACGTAAGCGATTTGTGGATTCGGATAGCATACGATCATTGGCAAATTTTAAAAGTTAGCATATTATCAAAAATTTTTAAAATACTAATTTGAAACGACTTACTTTGATGCGTCATAACTTTTGCTATGTTTAATTATTTCGCACGCCATTAAGAAGCAAAAAATTAGGCAATGAGTACTTTGAAATGATATTAAGAATGCAATATTTTTTGACTTCATTTGGCATGTATTCAAATAGGTCGTAAATAGATTAAAATAACTATTTTCTGGAAAAAAAAAACAAAATTTTTGTGGAGTCATCACTTCATTTGACCCCACATGACTCCATGTGGGTCTGCCCTTATAAACTTTAACCAAATTATTGCTTTTTCATCTCTTAGAACTTTACTTGACGATCTCCTTAGGTGGAGCTCCTATGATTGGAAAAAGAAGTGCTCAAGCGAGGAAGTGATTAAGAATTTTTTGGTAAATATATTTTCGATGCAATGATATATTGTCTATTCTAACATGTGTAAAAGCATCTACAACTGCCAAACCTTGAAATTAAGCCCATGTTTGAGCTCCGTTTAAAGTGAAAAAAATACATTTTTAAATGGTGATTAATGGAGAATGTGTGGTTAAAAATTAAGAAAATATTTTGAATTTGCGTATAATATTATTTTATTGAAAAATGTGTGGTTGAAAATTAGCTTTGAAAAAATTAATTTTTGAAAGAATGAGATTCAAACAAGGGGTAAGTTCTAAGAGACCTTTTATTTCAACTTTTAAAATAGTGAGTAATTTGGATAACCAAATTCAATCTCTATTTGTATTTTATTAAGATTAGATTTAACGAAATCACAAGTTTCAAAAACTCCTACTTAAAGCATATATATCATTTTGAATATATTAGTAGTAAGCACATATATTGCGCGTCTTATATATAAGACGAATGATATGTATAATATTTTTGAAGTACTGATAGAATTTTTGCAAATAGCAGAGATAATTGATAGTATTAGAGAAAAATGTAAGTTGTTAAAAAGAATATATAAAATAAATTTTTTTTTATAAAGTTATAAATATAATGTGAAAATGTTGAATATATTGAAATGTAATATTTTAATTACAAGAACTCTTATTTGTAAAAAATATTTTTCGTCAATGTTTCACTGCTTTTTCTTTTTCTTTTTTGGTTTTACCTAAACTTTTGTTGTTTACATTAAAATTGTGCGAGAAAATGCGACATATAGTTGTCCATGAGAGAATACATGTTCAAGAAGTTATATGCCGATAGTAGGTATTGTTTGTCTTTGAGCCTTGTTAATGGTCATTGCAAAGCATAGATTTATTGAAAATTATTTTCTCTTGAATTTTTATATTTATTTCTACATTTTGAACTCAATTTATTATTTATTTTTATTTTACTTTTGTAAAGAAAAAAATTATTGTAAGATATGTCATATAATCACACAAATAGGGAAAGGGTAATTAGCACAAAATGTTATTATCTTTCAACATTATTGTGCAAAACATCAATACTTTTCATTTTTTGGCACTCGTACCCTTACATTTGTCTTTTATTGTGGAAATAATCATTTTTATCAAATTTTTCGTATAAAACGACAAAATACCCCTATTTAAATAAAACAATAAAAAAGAAAAGAAAATTTAAAGAATAAATTGCAATCATACTTTCAAACTTTTTTAATTGTAAATGAATCCAAATAAATTATTAAAATAGTAATTAGCACAAAACGTCCCTACCTTTCATGATTATTGTGAAAAAATCCATATTTTTCATTTTTTGACATTTTTATCCTTATTTCATTGCAAAAATCGTTTTTTTAATCCATTTTTTTCAATTAAAAGCTGTAAAATGAAAAATATACACTCCTGTTTAAATAAACAAAAATAAAAAATAAAGAACAAATTGCAACTATATTTCAAAAAAAGGGGGTATATTTGTCATTTTTAAAAAATTTTGAGAGTATGATTGCAATTTATTCTTCAACTTTTCTTTTCTTTTTTATTATTTTATTTAAATATGAGGTATATTTGTCATTTTACACAAGAAATTTGATGAAAATTATGATTTGTCAATAAAAGGTGAAGGTAGGGGTAAAAGTGTAAAAAATGAAAAGTATTGACGTTTTGCACAATAACATTGAAAGATAATGACCTTTTTTACTAATTACCCAATAAGGGAATTAAGTGAGTGAAGTAGTTACTCTCATGGATAGGCATGACTGAGTACACTCAAATCAAATTTCATTGAATAAAGTGTCATAAAATAATTTTTTAAAATTTCAAATCAAAAGTCTTTTTTAGTTTTCTGTATTGATAAATAATTTTTCGAAATGACAAACTAACCACTTTTTAACAATCTTGAAATGAATCCACAACACAGAAAACTTAAAATGAACTAAAAACTCAAATTTGAATTTGAGACGCAAACCAAATGGCCTTTAGATTTCAAATGCTTGCAGCCTAAAATTATCTATTTCTTTTTTATTTTTTATGATTGAGATTAAAATAATAGTATATCCCAATAATGCACTACGTGGTTAGTTCATATAATATGCACTTCAATCATTATATATCTTTTTATTCATTTAAAAAAGGATATGGGAAGAAAAAAATTTAAAAATATATTTTCATTGCTCATTAGCCAACCTCAAATTTATTGAGAAACAAATTCCATTAAAAATGAAAGTTTATTGATTTAATTTATTAAACATTAGAACAATTAAAAATTTTGGAAGAAAAATAATCAATTGGACAATTAAAATAGTTATTAATTTTTTTTTAAATAAGTTTACAAATCATAAAAGAAAATATATATATATATATAATTTACGAAGTATCTTTCGAAGTTGAATTATATTAGTAGCTAAACCAATTCAATGATCGTTAAAGAAAATTTCATTATCCTAATAACATATTTTTCTCTAAAGAGAAAGACCTTCAAAACTTAATAAGAGTCAACTATACTGCATCTATAATTAATCAACTGTTTCCAGAAAAAATTCTTCTCTTTAATATTTTATTTTGAAAAAAAAAATCATTAAATTTGAAAATGTTACAAATTTATTTCTAATTCCTTAGGGAGGCCTGTGAATAGAGATTGCAAATATGTTAAAGCAACTAACTCGTAATTATTTTGTCTTTAAGATTAGCAACAGTCCTCTCTATTTTCATATAATCGTTACTTTACTTGTTAAATGTTATCCTTTACAATTCAAATATTATTTTGACTCTTAACTATTCTATTATAATTTATAAAATATGATTATAGATAGATGAACTTCAATTTTTAAGTAATTAAAACTTAATTCGATTAACATATAATCTTAAGTACTTCAAATAAAAGAATAGAATTTAAAATTTTCATTTTATACTTATAGGAGACAACATGAAGTTGAATTATAATTAATTTATGTAGTTCTAATTGTAATAAATGGTAAGTTTATTAGTAATAACAATTATACCCATATAACCCTTGGAATTATTACTGTTGTATTTCAAATTCTTACATATAAATATAGGACTTTTACTCTAGTAAAATACAAAAAAAATTTATTGACTTGCATTCTCTATTCCCTGTTTCTCTCTTTTCCACATGTTATCAGCACGATGATTTAATTTTTCAAAATTTTTAGCGATTATAAGTATAAATACTTATCATGTGTACCAAAATTAATTTGAAGATATGTGAATTTCTCTATATACATATGCATCAAAAGGAGGCTATTTCTTCTTCTACTTCTTTTATGCTTTTTTGCTTGTAAGCAAATCTATAATGATTATTTCGTTATGTGCGTAATGATTACCTTGTACTATATGTATGTCTATATATGACGTCAATTCACATGCATATTTTGAAGATTTTTTTACTCATGCATTTTTGTTAATTAATTTTTCTATATAAATTCATATCATATCTATATGGTAATTAAATATTTTAAAATGTTCTTCAATAAACTTTAAATTAACAATTTATCATGTTGTTTTTCTTGAAGTAACAAAATATTGTAATTAATAGTCTAGAAAAATATTGTATTTATTACTCTTAAAGAGCATAATATTATTTTTTATATTTAAAAAATTTTTGATTTATTACTTTGAAGAGCAATAATAATGTGCACTCGAAATAGTACATATTTTGAATAATATATATTTCACTGTGTTCCTAAAGAAACCAAGTTAAACAACTCAATACCAGATTAAAATTAAAAAAAAAAATAATTTTCTATATTATTAATATTCAAGAAGAATATTAATTTATCACTCTTGAAGAGTATGAATTATAATTTTCAATACTCCAGAAGAATATTGAAATATTACTCTTGAAGAAGTAATAATTAAAGATAATATGATCTCGAAGTAGCATATTTTTGAAAAATGTACATTTTGAATTTATATTTATCCTTGAAGAAAACATATAACTAATGTTATAGAAGATTGATTAGTTTGACTATTTGAATGATATAAAATTATATAAGCTTTAATCGTATTTTTTGAAATTAAATCATCGAATTATATATTATATTGAACCAAAAGTTCAATTTGACTTTATTGTTTGGTATGACTAGTTGGATCATCATTGAATTAATAATGAGGCGAAATTAATAATTCAAATAGACATTCAATGAAGATCTAGAAGATTCTTTAATTCAATCCTATGTAATGTTTGTTCTCTTTCATGAAAATTTTTCATTAACCATCACTAACTAAAATAGGAATTGAATTCCCTATATTTATGAAAATTAATTAGGGTGATAAATGGATCCCATCATCCTCCACTTTGATAATCTAAATATTATTTTTATCAAATAGATTTGATACGTATACTAGATGATAACATGGTGTTTGCAACCTAAAGTTTGTGAAAGTACTACTCAAATTTTAAATTATGAGCAAAATTTTCAAATATATGATCAAGAAGGTGTCTTGTTAATTCTAATGGGTATAAATCTCAACATTTTAATAAGTGTTAGTTGGGATGTCGATAAATGGTTTAACACTGTTGTTTGTTAAACATCCCTAATTAATTTAATTGAGAGCAAAATACTTTCCATTTTGTTTAGGGAATTCTATTACATTTCATGCCTTATTACATGCTGCATCATTGGTTCATATTAGATCAATTGCCTATTATCAATATTCACAATTGCAACTGGCATTGAACTTGATATTTCTCAACTACAAATTTTGATTGTGCTGTTCGAGTCCCTATTTCGGCCCCACAACTAATTAAAATGGGTTCCCCAATGAATACTTGAAATTTTTATAGGTTTTGATTTATCATCCATTATTAGGTATCTTGAACATTTAACAGGTGTTTTATCTACTGCAAATATGTTTTGTAGATTCTCATTTTGATGAAGTGACTTTCTTAAATATAGGAAGAGAAAAACTACATCCTGGAAGTGTAAGTAAAATTTATTGGAATGAAACAGCTCTATCTCACTTTGATTTCCGCAATAATCAATATGATCAAGAGGTTGAAAAGATAATTCATTCACAAATAGTTATAAATCAATTACTTGATGTATTTGTTGAACAATAAAAGTGACAAAGTCATTTATTTCAACAAAAATTAATGCATCTGAAGGATAATCTGCTGTAGCAAATGAATCTCAAATACGCTAGAAACGTGGTCAATCAATTGGTTCAAAAGACTCTGTACTTCGAAAAAACACAAGAGAAAAAGCAACTGAAAACTTCGAAAAAAGTAACACTGGAAAACATGGATCAATTAAATATTGAAAACATAGTTCCTAAAGAACCACACGTGTCAGAAAATAATGAGATTTCAATAAATTATATGTTATCTTATAAATTATGGGAACAAAATAATTTTGTTATAGACAATATTTTTGCCTTTTAATGCGGCTCTTGATATTATACAAAATGAGGATTCTGAACCATAATCTATTAAAGATCGTTAAAATAGAAATGAGTGGCCAAAATAGAAAGAAGTCATACAGACAGAATTGACCTTAGAGAAATGAAAAGTGTTTGAACCTGTAGTTCGAACACTTGAAAATGTAATCCTTTTAGGATACAAATGGATTTTTGTACGAAAGAAAAATGAAAATAATGAAACTACAAGATGCAAAGCCCGGCTCGTAGTTCAAGGTTTCTCATAAAGATCAGAAATTGATTATGAGGAAACATTTTCTCTCGTAATGGATACCACCACTTTTAGATTTTTAATTAATTTGTCTGTGTCACAAAAGTTCTATATGCGCTTTGTGGATGTAGCAATTGGATATTTGTATGGTTTACTCGATAGTGACAAATATATGAAAGTCCCCGAAGGATTTAAAGTGTTAGGAACAAACGATGCATGCTCGAGAATTATGTTCTCAATTGAGGCTCCATTTGATTCACATTCTTTTGCCACAAAAATGAAAAATATGACCGTTATCTATCATATCAAGCCACTATATTTGACTTTCTATATCTTGTGTGGGTTCTGTAACGACTATATTTTTCATTCTTATTTTTAGAAAAATGAGAGTGAAACGGACTCTAAATTGCAAAGATCATTATATAAATTGAAATAATCCAGAGCGTGTAGTATAATCACTTAGCGAATATTTATTGAAAGAATGTTATAAAAGTGATAATGTCTGTCCATGTGTTTTCATAAAGAAAACAAATATTGGATTTACAATTGTAACAGTTTATGCTGATGATTAAATTTAATTGGAATTTCTGAAGAGTTCAACAAAACTGCTAATTGTTTGAAAAATGAATTTGAAATGAAAGATTTGGGAAAATCCAAATCTTGTCTTAGGTTGCAAATTGAACACTTTCCAAAAGGATTATTTGTTCATCAATCTACCTATGCAAAAATAAATAAATAAATAAATAAATAAAATTCTAAATGTTTTTATATGGATAATCAACATCCATTGACATCACTCGTGGTTGTTCGATCACTTGATATTAAAAATGATCAATTTCATTCAAGTAAAGATAGTGAAGAGTTTCTTTGTCCTAAAGTACCATATCTTAGTACAGTTGGAGTATTAACTTATTTTACAAATTGAACTCGACACGACATAATTTTTTCTGTAAATCTCCTTACAAGAGATATAACTCTACACCAACTCGATGACATTGTAATGATATTAAACATATTTTTCGTTACCTAAAGGGCACTATTGATTTGTGATTATTATATTCTCAAAAGTTGGAATCCGTTTTAGTGGGATATGCAGATGAATGTTATCTCTCTGGCCTATATAAAGCTAAATCACAAATAGGATATGTGTTTACATGTGAATGGACAATTATGTTATGGAGATCTGTGAAGTAATCCTTGACAGCAACATCTTTAAATCATTCTGAAATTATTGCGATCGATGACGCTGGTCTAGAATGTGTATGGTTGAAGAAAATGAATCCAAGTATCATGTGGTTTAATTTCAACAAAAAAATAGTCCAATGATTTTATATGAAAACAATACAGTTTGTATTACACAATTCAAAGAAGGTTATATCAAAGATGATAGGACGAAACACATTTCTCCAAAATTCTTCCATACACATGAGCTTTATAAGAATGATGACATTGATATTCAACAAATTCGCTCAAGTGACAATGTGACTAATTTATTCACAAAATCATTGCCAATATCTACATTCAAGAAATTAATTCAGAAGATTGGAATGCACTGACTCAAAGATCTTCAGTGATTTTCATCAGAGAAAGTAACTGTACTCTTTTTTCTTAGTCTAGGTTTTGTCCCACTAGATTTTTCTAGCAAGATTTTAATGAGGCAGCATTTATTTTTTTTATAATCCATAATAACTGTACTTCTTTTTCCTTTGTTTGATTTTTTGTCCCATTGGACTTCTATCAAACAAGATTTTAATGATACGTATATTTTTTAATGTGTCATTCAAGGGGAGTGTTGTAAATGGTAAGTTTATTAGTGAATAACAATTTTACCCTTAAGCCCTAGAAATTATTACCTTTGTATCCTTGATTCTTACCTATATATATAGGACTTTTGTTTTTAATAAAATACACAAAAATTTATTGACTTTTATTCTCTCGTCATAACAACAATATAATATTAACCATGATAGTACATTCACAATTAAGGGCATTGTTGTCAAAAGTAAAAAAAATAAAAAAATACAAGGATAAAATTGGTATACAGAAGTTTCTCCCCAATCCTCCCTTTTAATTATTGTAGATTAGTTATTGAAATCTTAAAAAAACATATTAATTGAAAAATAAATGGAAAACAATATATCATTGTTGAAATTTATATATTCTAAATTTAAATATTCTATAATTACGATCAAAATTATCTCTTTAAATAAAGAGTACAAAACTAGAAGGCTATGGAAGATTTATTGCATTTAGTAAAAATAGTTGCAAATACAACTGAAGAGACAAGTGGAATGAGTACATCATCCATGTATAATAGTAAAAAAGAGAAATAGATAAAAATTCATATTTATTTTACAGAAACAGTCCTCCCATGTCTCCAATATTTACTTCATTAATTGTCTCAAAGGTGAAGTATACATCTCAAAGATTTGCCATCTATAAGTAGCTGTAGAGCTTGGTTTATATTGGCAAATGGCATCTCATGAGTGATGAATTCATCCAACTTCACCTCCTGAAATGATCAATCAATAATCTCAAGTTTATAATAAATTAACTTAAAAGAGGTAAATAAAATAACACACAAGGTGAGTAGGTAGGAAACCCACCCCATTCATGCATTGGTTGGCAAAGTATGGCAATTGGGATTTCCCTTTAAAGTCTCCAAACACAGATCCTACAATTCTCCTGCCATCGAACAGCTCCATTGGATGCAGAGGAAGCATCCTTGGTGTTGGATGAATCCCTAAAACTACCGTTAATCCCCAACCCTGTAACAAACATTAAAATCCATAAAACTAATGTTACATCACTACCGATCGATAAATACCATTTATGAATAGTAATATTTTTATTTTTATATGGTCATTTTAAAGAATAATCGTTTAAAATCATTGAATGTGACGTGAATTGAATTAAGATGGATGCGGTAAACTCCGTTTGCATTATGCACTACAAACTTCTTTTTATAGTCCTAAATAACAAACAACCTTGGCTTCAATCAAGAAATTGGACCAACTTATTACTAAATTAAAGTTTTATATATTAAAAAATCAAAAGCATTTAAGGTCCTGTTTGATGAGGATTAAAATA
This sequence comes from Olea europaea var. sylvestris, assembly GCF_002742605.1. Lineage (NCBI taxonomy): Eukaryota > Viridiplantae > Streptophyta > Magnoliopsida > Lamiales > Oleaceae > Olea > Olea europaea. Next base: position 13,224,833 of record NC_036258.1, on the reverse strand, counting down.
CGATTTTTTAATAAAAATTGATGAAATGCAGTTAAAAAGTAATAGATCCTATTAAATTCTTGTTTGATAACCATTATTTTTAAAAAAAAAATTTACGTACTCATTTTCGATCATACATTCACACAATAAAAATATTTATATGTAAACCCAAATTTTTTCCTATTTTTTGACTGCACATACTCCTAAAAATTACTATTCCAAACATTATTTTTCTCAAATATTGACCATCAAACAGGAACTAAATATGTTATCTATTAAATTAATTTTTGACTTTGAATTAAATTAAAATTAAAATTTTAATACCTACCGAATGAGAGCATAACAACTTTTGTTACAAATAAATAAATTATAAATGGAGAAACTTACATCATGGGTGGATAAAAAGGCCTCCCTGAGTACATCCAAATTTCCAGCACACTCAAAGCTATAGTGCACACCTCCATTCGTCAATTCCCTAATTTTCTGCAAACCATAGAACGTTGACGAAGATTAAATAAAATAACCAATAAAAATAACAGAGGAAGATTAGGCCTTCCTTTTCTTACGACGCAATTAATACCAAGGTCAAAAGGGGTACAAGAGTAAAGCCCAATTCAAAAAGGTTAAGTCCCAACTTTGAGGGTCCCATCATCCCCTCTCTAGAGTTTTGTGAGTGAGGTAAATTGCGGGATGTGTCCCAACATGTAAGTATACTGCGCCTATAAGGAATCTAATTTCATGTCACAGGAATCGAACTCCCATACTGCGGCCGCCAACAAAACGTGAAATAACCTCATTTCTATTTTTTGTACCACTAGATTATGCCTCGGGGGTAAGAGTAAAGCCCAATTCGTTACAGGTAAAGATGCCCAAACGGGGGGCTGAATTGGCGCCCCCTCGTTCATCGATGCCCCTCCTTTAATTAATGCTAATCGAAGGAGTGCGAGTGGGCCTAACCTACAGTCATAACAGAGGGGATGGGCGAGTACGATGCCCTGACTCCAACTCTAGGAGAAGGGGATTACTTCGCTGCGGATCAACTCTTTGCTTAAGGTTTGAGGTTGAAGAATGGGAAGTAGCTCCGTCAACGCAGCTTGGTGGGGCGCCTGGACAGACAGGGCCAACGCACAAACACAGAGAGAGACGTGTAAATACATTAACTAACCTGGTGAACTGGCTTTTCCATGTCCTTGGGATTTATGAAGTCTGTGATTCCAATTGCTTCACCTTCGAAAAATAAGAGAAGAGAGTACATAATTATGTTGACACAGTAATGAAAATGCACATTGGTAATCATTTGTCATACCTTTGAAACGTTTCTCCGGGTTGATGTCAACTCCTATAATTCTTGAAGCTCCTCTGGCTCTTGCCCCTTCCACAACCTGCACGAGTATTCCCATAAGCACAGATAGCAGTTTTTACACTGAATATTCGAAATGAATAAAAACCAAATTGCTTTATTAGAATTGATCATATTCCTTGCTCTTGCCCCTTGCCCCGCGGTGCACAGGATAAAAACTTTTCACTGTTGGTGTTACAGGGAGAACTCTAATTATGGTTCTCTGAATGTATAATTGCTGTGGAGAAACCATAACTAAAGTTCTTCTTTCACCAGTGAAAAGTATTTATCTTGCCTACTACTGTAAGTGGGAGACCATATCCGATTGCTTTATATGTGGGGAAAAAGAAGTGTTATTTAAGAGAACGTACAGCAAGTCCCACAGCCCCTAAGCCAAAAACAGCCACAGTTGCACCAGCCTGCACGTTTGCAGTATTCCATACGGCTCCAAGACCTGGATGGATTCATTTAATTCTTCCAAATCTAATCTCAGTTATTAGAAGGGATCAGTTTAAATTTTACTTGCCTGTAGAAACGCCACAGCTAAGCAGTGACATTTTCTTAAGTGGAGCTTTCTGGTCAATCTTGACAACACAGGCTGAATCAAGCACTGTGTACTCACTGAAAGTGGATGTGTTGAGAAAATGATATATGGTTTTCCCATCTGATTTTGTGGAAAACCTTGTTTTTCCATCATTTGTCATCACACTCTTGAACGGATTCACCCGGAACTTCTCGCACAGATTGGTTTTGTCAGAGTTGCAGTAAGCGCAATCCTGGCATTCCCCGTTGAATATTGGAACAACGTGATCCCCAATTTCCAAGTCCGTGACCCCTTCTCCCACGCTTTCCACTATTCTATATATCACAAAAAGCAAAATCAACAAGAAAAATTCAGCACTAAATCTATGGTTTCTACTTTCTAATAGACGAGATTTTAGATGGTATATCTTCTTCTTACCCCGAGGCTTCATGGCCTAGAATTCGCGGGTACATCCGCTGAGCTTCGTTCTTCAACAAATTAAAACCCAAATCACGACAGGTTTGATCAACAAAGAGGACGTAACCCACATCAGATATATATGATGAAATGGATTACCTCGCCTTGCCAAGCGCTAAGATCGGTGTGGCAAATTGAAGTGAAGAGTATCTTGATCCGGACTTCCATTTTCTGAGGAGGATCCACCATGATCTCTTCCATCACAAGGGGCTGCTCCGGACCATATGCTACAGCAGCTGCATGCGTTGAATAATGAAGAACAAGTTAATTCTATATATAGTAAGAAATTGATAAGTTCTTCTTACCTTTGCATGTTATAACTTTCCCAACCGTGTCATCGCCATCATCATTGGAAGCGTAATTTCTACCCATTTCTGCCTTTATTTTGTGAGTTTGTTAAAAGATGATTGTACAGTAGCAGAGGCAATCTTATGTCGTATGTATAGGCAAGAAAGAAAGTGTAATAAGATCCTCACCAATCTTATGTCTCTCCGTCTCTCTTCATAAAAAAAACAAAATACAATTAATCAGATATTTTTAAAGTTGTGTATAGAGACTGTCCCAATTTAAATATCGAGTTTTCTAATCGTTTGAAATAACCGAGGTCATGACTGTATAATAAGAAATTTCAATATTAGAGCTCAATAAACTATTTGATTTGCAACAATCAATCTTAATTTATTTCAAGATTAAACAAAATTGTCGTTAGCAATACATGTTCATGGTATAATTTCTTGTAACAATAAGCCCTGTTTGATGGCAACTATTTGGTAAAAATAAAGGTTTGAATAATGTTTTTTAGAAGAATGTGTAGTTTAAAGTAGAAAAAAGTTTTGAATTTACGTGTAAAATATTTGATTACGTGAATGTATGACTAAAAATGAACATGTAGTAATAATAATAATAATATTGATTATCAAACAAGAACTAATAAACATGTAAGATTTGAACACTCCTAATGAAATTATATTTCTAAAATACAATTCCGTGACATCTCTCTATTTATAATATATCTTTGAGCTGTGCTACCTGACTAGGGTCAGGGATAGGCTCAAAAACAGAGGCTGAGGTGGTGACATCTTGACCCTTCGTTTGGGTCCATGAGATTTAAATCAAGGGTTGAGGTGGTGACACCTCGCCCTTATTTTTGAGTTGGTCCCTGACGCTAGATCAACAGCGTTAACCTCTAGATAATGAGTTTCTCTGCAGTCAGTCGAGCCATGTTTTTTGGATAATGAATAAAGATTATAATTGATAACAAAAAATGAAAGATATAGAAAAGTCCGAGAAATACAAATATGTGAATTTGGTCGAACTATACGAGTCACCAGCAACAGTTGTAACTTGTAAGTGACATCACGTGGATACGGGTCAACTCTTGAGATGCCACTTGTTCGGAACTTGACAAATTATTTACTAATTTCATTTATCAACTTGGCCAATTGTATGATCTCAATTTTCTAAAATTTTATTTTTTTTAACTTTATTTTCAATTATTTGTTTTCAAATAAAATCATTTTATACATTAATTTAATTTTTTTTTAAATTTTTAACCTCATATTCTCTAAATAATCATTATTACAAAACATATTCTCAATAAAATAAAAGGCGGCTCAAACCAACCCTAATTAATAATATTTCGATGTCAACCCACAGCACAGCAGTGAATAAAAAATATGTGTACATGTGCTTGTGATGATGTATGTTCTTTTTTAAAAATAATAACTTTATCAACTATTAGTTATTGTTGAATAAAAAGATAATCAATAATGATGGAACATGTAACCAACTCAATTCATAAAAATATTGCTTTGGCTTCTGTGTTTGTACGTAATTGTTTTCGTAAATTTTGATTGAATCACGGGGTGGAGTCATAAACTTTATTCGTTGGGGGTAAATCTTAACTAATCAAATTGTAGTGAGGCATTTTATAATATATATATATATATATATATATTGGAAAATGTATTAATTTATTTTACCACTTTTAAAAACAAATTTCACATGCACTTGACCTGATCGCCCACTTAAATCCCCGGAGGATCGAATTATTCACGAATTTTAAGGTTTGAGAAGATGAAGTTATTGATCAATAAATAATATGAAACAAAACAGTTTAATAATATGTTAGTTTAATTCGTTTTTATTTTATAGATCAAAGCAAAGTAACAATTATGTTACTGCATGATCCCTCGTGGCACAAATCGTCCTACGTGGGTGCCGGGCTGGATACATGCACAACGAAGGAAGTCAATTGATAAATCAAAATGATGTCACTACAAAATAAAGATAGACATTATAGGCTAAGTTTCGTTGCAATTACTTAGCGAAGACAAAACTACAAATTTTCTTCGTTCGAGAGGGTCGAACATTTAAACTTGTGAAACTCATCTTTGCTCGAATCAAGAGATTTGTTTGTCTTAGAACTTGAGATAGAACCCTTATAAGCGAACCAATTACTTAATTAAATCTTGGGAGAAAACATCAATCAAAGCTATGGGGACACTCAAGTACCTCATTCCTAAAAGGGTGTTGACCATATGACGGTGAAAGGGCGATGTCACATGGCGAGATTGCGAGTAATGATATATAAAAAATCTAATGAAAGTGACCACTAATAGTTGAATGCCACGTGTCATATATGGTATTGTCTAGTTATAAAATCTATTTTGATTCTTCTAGTATCGTGTTATGTAGGTTAAGGAAATACAAAAATATCGAAAAGTTCAAGCTTAAGATACCAACATAAATACCATAGAAAATTTTAAAAAAAGGAAGTGAAATTAGAAACCTATCTAAATTTTTGTTCTTCATCCGCTAACCGTGAAGTAAATTAGCTCTTAAGATGCCTCGATGTTAAAAAAAAGGGTACAAAATTATGATTCCATAAGGAGGTTACAAAAATTTGTTAATTCTAGGTTTTTAAGGTCAACGATTTCAATAAAATCAAGTGTCACAAGACAAATATTTTAAGAGTTAATTATAGTAAGCATTATTAAAGGAGTCAATTTAGAGCTTGTTTGAGAGAGAATTTTTTTAAATTTATTTTCAACCACATTTTATGAGATCTATTAATTTTCTCTACATTATTCTTAAATTTTTCAAAAAATTAAATAAATCATTTTTATGTAAAAATATCTTACAAAATCAGCTCTTAGGTACGATGGCAGAATTGGAAATTCTTGCTCCCGTTGGAACATTTGTATCTATATACATCACGATCCCAATTCATGAATTTATCTTTACCGCGAATCATTTTCCTTGTTAACAATAATTGTTATTTTGTCAATATCTGCGGGTTAAAGGACAAAAGGATTAAAGACAGTCCAGAAGCCGACAACGTAAGGATGGTCCCCACCTAAGTTCCAGAAATTAATAAACGCGAAAACGAGGGGAAGGGGAAGGGGAAGGGGAAGGGGACCCTTCTTATTTAAGATGGTTGACTTTTGTCGTAAGCATTAATATAAAAAGCATCATCAACTTATTATTTGTTACATTGCATCAATCCATTCAAATGGATGTCATGACATGATGTAGCATCAATGTCCAATTTGACTCGTGGGCTTGACAGATTATTTGACCCAAAATTTGAACTCTCAAATTAGGATCTTGTCGAATGTACAACATTTGCTGGACAACAACGTTTACAATCCTCACCCAAGGGTGGGGTTTGTGATTATTTTAACCGTGGATCCCACCCGATGCATGTGAGTGTTTGTGAATAATGCTATACATATAGCATGTTCCTTCAAATTATTTGTCAAAAATCTTTGTCAAATATATTGGTAGATGAGGCGTTCGCCGTTAAGATAAATGATAGAGTTAGCAGAGTTTATTTCTATATTTTGCAAATAAGTTACCAATACCAAGTTGTATACTATGATTTTTATTTTTAGCAAATGAGTTAAAACTATTTGACTCCTAAAACAAAAATCATACCAAACATTAAAAATATCTTTATAAAGTTTGTGTAATGTTGATTGATTCATGGTAACTATGTACGTTTATAAGATCTGAATATGACTAGTAAATTACTAAACTTGAATATCTAGTGATTGAAATCACATAAAAGATTAATTTTAGCTCTTGTTTGAGCTCCATTCTTTTATATTATTTTTCTATAATACTCATTTTTAATCATATATTTTGCATTAAAATAATATTATACGTAAATCAAAATTTTTTTTTAATCACACATTCTCCATCAATCACTATTTCATAGTACATTACTTCAAATTAATGGAGTTCAAATGAGGCCTTAGCTAATCATATTTATGAAATTTACAAAGGATAACAAATATTTAATCACGAAGTAAAATCAAATTCATTAGCCGGTGAATTGTTGAATATTCAGGCTCTAATAAGAATAAGATACTTGAATAAATCTATATATACCATAAATTGGGTAATTTTTTATAAAACAGACGTCAGAATAGCCGACAATTTCTGCAATTAATGTCCCCAACTACTTGATGGGACCATGTGGCATATGGGCTGTGGGAACCGTCTAAGTACAATTATTTAACATTAAAAAAAAAAAAAAAAGGGGTTGAACCCCAACCTTGAGGCTACCACGATCCCGTCTCTGGAGTATCGTGAGTGAGGTAAATCGGGGGATGTGCCTCAACAGACTAGAAAACAATAGCCTACCCGTATATTGGTACTCACAAAGAATCCAATTCCATATTTCAGAAATCAAATTCTCACATTAAAATGTTGAAGGAGATGAATGGGAGGGCACTCCAATATCAAGAAAATCGTGCAATTCACTTGAAGTTTTTGAATAAAATCATCCAAGGTAATATCCCATTGAAAGATACATATAACCAATATTGCGTAGAATTATAATTAAAAATATTTCGCCCCCAAGGCACATCTCCAAGTGGTAAAAGAGAAGGGTGGAGAAATTCAGTTTTGCTTGAGGCTGTTGCGTCAAGGGTTCGAATCCTGAAATATGGATTTGCCTCTTGGGTAAGTGCAAGTGTACAAGCAGCCTTCCACCCTATACCTTTGGAGGCATAACCTGCGATTTACCTCCCTCATGATACTCCAGGACAGAGTTGGTGGGGGACCCTTAAAGTTAGGGTTTAACCTTTTTTTTTATAATTAAAAAGATTTCATCTCTAGCTTGCTAGCTCATGTTAAGAGTAGTGTTATAAAAAGTTCAATTGGCACTCTCATGATTGAATACAGATAAACTTTAAACAATACATATACAATGGAACGCGCTCAAAATAAACAAAAAATAAAAATAAAAACATGAAGAGAGCCTTTATCTTGTGAGAACATTGTTTCGAGCAGTAAAAAGATAGAAACAGTATGTGAACATTAAGTCCTCATTTGATTTAGCTAAAAAAATTGGATAAAGTCTAAGTTTAAGTAAATAATTAATTAATTTTAATCACATATTTTATAAAACTCAATTTTTCAATCACGTAATCCATTAACTTTTATCAAAATCTGTTAAAAATTTAATTTTTATCTAAACTAAATGGAGATTTAGTGTGTATTATGTTGGATATAATATAACAATATCATGAACAAAATTTTGTTGATTAATACTATTAAATTCTCCTTATCAAACGAACATGCTATAATTATTGTTTTGAAGAAGCTATAAACAAAGAGCTAATGTTAATGGGCCTGGGAGGTTACTCTGCCAGTGTCTTTATGAATCTCGTCTTGTTTTTATTTTAATTTTCAGTTTTAAGCTCATTTTCAGTTTTATTTTTAGGGTCTATTTTTAGATTGATAAAATTACTTTTGGTTTGTCATTTTAAAAAAATTATTTCTCTGGAAAAATTAGAAAACATGTTTGACTTGAAAAATTGTTTTGAGATATTTATTCAATTACATTTGATTATTCAGAAAAAAAACAGAACTATTTAATGTTAATATATTATTAAGTAATATATATCTTTTAAAGTTGAAATTTTAAAATATTTTTTTCTCCCTACAAAAGTAAAATAAAAATAAATAATAAATTGAGTTCAAAATATATAAAATAAAAATATAAATTAACGACGTGTATCGAGAATATTTTTATCCATATTCATTTTTATTTTTCAAGATATTTTTATAATTTTATATTTTCAGAAATTTTATTTTTTATTTTTCTGAATTTGTTTTTTTCTATAATTTTAAATTTTATTTTATAATTTTTTTATTTTTAAAATTTTATTACTAAGACTTTTATTCTTTTATTTTTTAAAATTTATTTAAACTCTTAGGTCTGTTTGATTACAAAGATGGAATTTGGGAGGAAAGAAAATAAATTCCAGAGAATTGAATTACCTAGAAATTGTTTTCCTGAAAATTGTCAATTTATTGTGTTTGATTGGTATAATTTTCCACCTGAAAAATGTTAAAATAAAAATATTTTTTGGTGTTCGTTTGATTTTGTTTTACGTGAAAATTGTTAATTAAAGGAATAAAATTTACTGGTATTGAGGATAGAATTTGTTTCTATTGCACCAAAAAAAACAAAAAACAAAAAATCCAAGAAAATCATCTATCTTTTGGTATTCGTTTGACTTTGTTTTACATGAAAATTGTCAATTAAAGAAAAAAATTTTTTACAATAATTCTTAGAATTTGTTTCCATTACCAACCAAAAAAAAATAAATAAATAAAAATTAAAAATTGCTACAGTTACCAGGAAAATGAATTCACACCATATTGGTGAGAATTTATTTTCCTCAATTAGATGGAAAATATCCATGTGGCAACAAAAGCAAGAAAACCAATTCCATGGAAAATAAATGGTATCAAACACCATTAATTAAGTAAAAGATGGAAAACTTATTCCATTTTCCATGGAATTGGTTCCAATCAAACACTACCTTATTTTCCATATTTTGATTGTTTTTCAATTTTTTACTGAAAACACTCAAAACGTGAAAAGTGCGTTTTGAATTATATATTATAAGTTTTGACTTTATTTTTGAAAATATATTTTAAAAATACAAGATCAAACACATTTTCAGTGTTTTTCAAAATTGAAAATAGTAAACTAAACACGTCCTAAAATATTAGGTTGAGGGCTACTTACAAAAAGATTTCATCTCTAGCTTGCTAGCTCATGTTAAGAGTAGTGTTATAAAAAGTTCAATTGGCACTCTCATGATTGAATACAGATAAACTTTAAACAATACATATACAATGGAACACGCTCAAAATAAACAAAAAATAAAAATAAAAACATGAAGAGAGCCTTTATCTTGTGAGAACATTGTTTCGAGCAGTAAAAAGATAGAAACAGTATGAGAACATTATGTCCTCATTTGATTTAGCTAAAAAATTGGATAAAGTCTAAGTTTAAGTAAATAATTAATTAATTTTAATCACATATTTTATAAAACTCAATTTTTCAATCACGTAATCCATTAACTTTTATCAAAATCTTCTAAAAATTTAATTTTTACCTAAACTAAATGGAGATTTAGTGTGTATTATGTTGGATATAATATAACAATATCATAAACAAAATTTTGTTGATTAATACTATTAAATTCTCCTTATCAAACGAACATGCTATAATTATTGTTTTGAAGAAGCTACAAACAAAGAGCTAATGTTAATGGGCCTGGGAGGTTACTCTGCCAATGTCTTTATGAATCTCGTCTTGTTTTTATTTTAAATTCGTCTTGTTCACTGAGAAAGATCCACAAGTTTTTTGGAAAAAGTTAACCGAAAGATTTGATCATCAGAGGATTATAGTTCTCTCCAAAGCCTGTTATGAGTGGATGCACCTTCGTTTGCAAGACTTCAAAACGGTTAATGAGTACAATTCTGAATTGTTCAGAATATGTTCAAAGTTGACTGTGTGTGGAGAAAAAATCACCGATAAAGATATGTTAGAAAAAACTTTCTCCACCTTTCATGTCTCGAATGTGTTCCTGCAGTAGCAATATCGTGAGCGTGGCTTTAAAAAGTACTCAGAACTTATATCTTGTCTACTAGTTGCTGAACAAAATAATGAATTGTTGATGAAAAATCATTAATTACGTCCAATTGGTTCTGTACAATTGCCTGAAGCAAATGGTACTACATTGTCTGAAACAAATATAATATCAAGACAAGGACGTGGACGTGGATGTGGACGTGGACGTGGATTTGGACGTGGACACGGACACAGATGTACACGTGGAATAAATCATAGAAGAAATAATCAACAAAGTTATCAACAACAAGGCAATAAATTCAAAAGGTACAAAGCAAACGAGAGTGGCAAATCTAAAAAGGAGCATGAAGAAAGTTGCTTCAAATGTGGAATGAAAGGGCATTGAGCACGTACGTGTCGTACCTCAAACATCTTGTGGATCTCTACCAGAAATTAATCAAGGGAAAAGAAAAATTGGAGAATAATTTTGCTGATTATGATGGTCCAATTGATGTGACTCATTTGGATGTCTCCGATTTCTTTACTGATCCAAATGGAAATATTGACCATTTGGTTGGGGATGGTGTGATAGAAGATATAGATTAATTTACTAGTATTTCTTTCATTTTAAAAATTCAGTTTGAAATATGTTTTTACTTTTCCGTACAAAAAAAATAATAATAATAAAACTTTATTATGCACCGTTTATTTCATGATATTAAGTAATGTTTACTTTTTTAAATCTAAATTCAAGTTTTTTTTAAAAAAAGTTGTTTATTTTGTTATATTTATAGATTCATGATGGATAGTCAAGACAGCTGCTTAATTGATAGTGCAACTACACATACTATTCTTCAAGACAAAAAATATTTTTTGGACTTAATATTAGTTGAAAATAATGTTAACACGATATCGAGTGCGTTGAATATCGTTGAAGGCTCTGGAAGAGCTTGTATTATTTTACCAAATAATATAAAATTATATATTGACGATGTACTTTATTCTAACAAATTCAGAAGAAATTTGCTTAGTTTTAAAGATATTCGCTGCAATGAATATCACATCGAGACGATGCAAGAAAATAATGTTGAATATCTTTGCATCACTTTTTTTGTATCTGGCAAGAAGCAGATAAAAGAAAAATTTCATACACTCCTGTCTGGCATGTATTTTACATTTATAAAAATGGTCGAATCAAATAATGTTACGAACCAGAAGTTCGTTGATTCAAAAAGTTTTATACTTTAGCATGATTGACTTGGACATCCAGGAGCCATAATGATGCGTCGAATAATAAACAACTCACATGGACATCCTTTAAAGAACCAGAAGATTCTTTTATCTAATGATTATCCATGTGTAACTTGTTCGCAAGGTAAGTTAGTCATTAGACTTCAAACTACAAAGGTCAATATTGAATCTCCAACTTTCTTGAAAAGAATACATGGAGATATATGTGGGCCAATATACCCACCATGTGGACCATTTTGTTACTTTATGGTATTAATTGATTCTTCTACAAGATGGTCACATGTTTGCCTACTTTCAACTAGGAATGTAGCATTTGCTAGACTACTTGCTCAAATCATAAAATTACGAGCACAATTCCCCGATTACTCAATCAAGACTATTCGTCTTGACAATGCTGGTGAATTTAGATCACAAGTATTTGATGATTATTGTATGTCAATTGGGATTGAAATTGAACATTCAGTTGCACATGTTCATACACAAAATGGTTTAGCGAAATCGTTTATTAAACGTCTACAATTTATTGCTAGACTATTACTTATGAAAATAAAACTCCCAACTTCTATTTGGGGTCATGCCATATTACATGCTATATCATTGATTTGTGTAAGACCAACTGTCTATCATCAATATTCACCTTTGCAACTTGCATTTGGTCATGAACCTGATATTTCTTACCTACGGGTTTTTGGTTGTACTGTCCAAGTTCCTATTTCACCCCCACAACGTACTAAAATGGGTCCCCAACAAAAACTTGGGATTTATGTGGGTTTTGATTCACCATCTATTATTAGATATCTTGAACCTTTAACGGGTGACTTATTTACTGCACGTTTTGTAGATTGTCATTTTGATTAAATGACTTTCCCAACTTTGGGAGGAGAAAAACTACATCCTGAAAAACAAGATAGAATTTATTGGAATGAGATAACTCTATCTCACTTTGATTCCCGCAGCAATCAATGTGAACAAGAGGTTGAAAAAATCATTCATTTGCAAAGAGTTGCAATTCAACTACCTGATGTATTTTTTGACACGAGAAAAGTGACAAAGTCATATATTTCAGTAGAAAATATTCCAGCAAAAATTAATGTCCCTACAGAACAATCTGCCGTGGCAAATAAATCTCAAATACGCCAGAAGCGTGGTCGACTAGTTGGTTCAAAAGGCTCTGTACCTCGAAAAAGAAGAGTACAGGAGAAAAACCAACCAAAAACTTCAGAAAAAATCACATTAGAAAATATTGATCAATCAAATATTGAATGTATGGTTCCTGAAGAACTAGAGGTGTTCGAAAATAATGAGATCTCAATAAATTATATGATATCTCATAAATTATGGGAAGGGAATAATATTGTTATAGACAATATTTTCGCTTTTAACATGACTCTTGATATCATGCAAAATGAGGATCTTGAACCACAGTCTGTTAATGACTGTCGAAATAGAAATGATTGGCCAAAATGAAAAGAAGCCATACAGGCAGAATTGAATTCTTTGGAGAAACGAAAAGTGTTTGAACTAGTAGTTCGAACACCTGAAAATGTAATCCCTGTTGGATACAAATGGGTTTTTGTACGAAAGAGAAATGAGAATAATGAAATTACAAGATACAAAACCCGACTAGTGGCTCAAGGTTTCTTCCAAAGACCGGGAATTGATTATGAGGAAACATATTCTCCCGTAATAGATACCATCACTTTTAGGTTCTTAATTAGTTTGACCATGTCACAAGGGCTCGATATGCGCCTTATGGATGTAGTAACTGTCTACCTATATGGTTCACTTGACAGTGACATATATATGAAAGTCCCTGAAGGATTTAAGGTGTCAAGAATAAATGATACATGTCCGAGAACTATGTTCTCAATTAAATTTCAAAAAATCATTATATGGATTGAAACAATCCGGACGCATGTGGTATAATCGCCTTAGCGAATATTTATTGAAAGAGGGTTATAAAAATGACGATATCTGTCCATGTGTTTTCATAAAGAAAACAAATATTGGATTTGCAATTGTGGCAGTTTATGTTGATGATTTAAATTTAATTGAAACTCTTGAAGAGTTCAACAAAACTGCAGATTATTTGATAAATGAATTTGAGATGAAAGATTTGGGGAAAATCAAATTTTGTCTTGGATTACAAATTGAACATTTTCCAGAGGGATTATTTGTTCATCAATCAATTTATACAAAAAAAGTCTTGAAACGCTTTTATATGGATAATGCACATCCATTGCCATCATCTATGGTTGTTCGATCACTTGATGTGAAAGAAGATCCATTTCGTCCACTTGAAGATGGAGAAAAGATTCTTGGTCCTGAAGTACCATACTTTAATGCAATTGGAGCATTAACTTATCTTGCAAATTGCATTCGATCTGACAAAACTTTTTTTGTAAATCTCCTTGCAAGATATAGCTTTACACCAACTCAAAAACATTGGAATGGTGTTAAACATATTTTTCGTTACCTAAAAGGTACTATTGATATGGGACTGTTTTATTCTCAAAAGTCAGGATCTACTTTAGTGGGATATGCAGATGCAGGTTATTTCTCCGATCCACATAAAGCTAAATCACAAACAGGATATGTGTTTACACGTGGAGGAACAGCTATATCATGGACATCTGTAAAGCAATCCTTGACAGCAACATCCTCAAATCATTCTGAGATTATTGCAATCCATGAAGAAGGGCGAGAATGTGTATGGTTGAGGAACATGACCCATCATATCCAATCATCATGTGGATTGACTTCAACAAAAGATAATCCAACAATTTTGTTGGAAGATAATACAGCTTGTATCACACAATTCAAGGGAAGCTATATCAAAGACGACAGGACGAAGTATATTTCTCCAAAATTCTTTCATATACATGAACTTTAGAAGAATGGTGACATTGATATTCAACAAATTCGCTCAAATGACAATGTGGCTGATCTATTTACAAAAGCGCTGCCAACATCTACATTCAAGAAATTAGTTCATGAGATTGAAATGAGTCGACTCAAAAATTTTCAGTGATCAACATCAGGGAGAGTAGCTGTATTCTTTTTCCTTCGTTTAGGTTTTGTCCCATTGGATTTTCCTAACAAGGTTTTAAAGAGGCAATATTTAATTTTAATATTACAAAATAATTGTACTCTTTTTCCTTCGTTTCATTTTTTTCCCATTGGATTTTTATCAAACAAGGTTTTAATGAGGCAGATATTTTGAAATATGTCATTCAAGGGGGAGTGTTGTAAATGAAAAGTCCATTAAAGTTTATTGGTGGATGACATTTGTACCCCTGTAGCTCTAGAAATTATTACTATTGTATCCCTAATTCTTACCTATAAATATAAGGCTTTGGTTTTCAATAATACACACAAAAAGGTTTATTGAATTTTCTATATTCTCTTTGAGTTTTCTCTATTCTTTTTTTCTCTCATTTTATAACATGGACTTAATTTTCACTTGATTAATACCTTAGAATTGATTAAGATAATTAGTAAAAAAAATGTCCTTACATTTCTGTTAGCAAAACATCGGTGCCTTTCATTTTTATTTTATTTTTTTGGTATTTTATCTTTCTTTTCATGTTTCATCGCGAAAATTAGTCCGATTTCAAAATAAAAATGTAAATTGACAAAATATACCCTGTTATTTAAATAAATAAAAAAAAGAAAAGAAAAATAAAGAACAAATTGTAATCATACTTTCAAACTTTTAAAAAAAGGGCAAATGAGTTCAAATAAATTATAAACAAGGTAATTAGCACAAAACATACTTTTCAATATTATTGTACAAAACGTCCATACATTTTATGTTTGACTTTTTCACCTTCATTTTCATCTTTCATTGAGAAATTCATCATTTTAATCCATTTTCTCAATTAAAAGCTGTGAGATCACGAATATACCCTCCTATTTAAATAAAATAAAAATAAAGAAAAGAAAGATGAAGAACAAATCGCAACTATATTCCCAATTTTTTCAAAAAAATATAAATAAATTTCAAATAAATAATTAAAAAATCAAAATAAAAAAAGAATGGAAATCACTTTCTTTCCTTCTTTTTCTTTAACCACCACCACCACCTTCTGCTGTCTTAGTCTTTTATCAAATTGGAAAATGATTCAAATTTAGTGATATGTCTTGAAATCCATGACAAGCCGCCTAAATCCACCGTATTGTTGGCGCCAAAACCATTGAAATTTCTCCCCTCCATTGGCTCCAATACTTCCTCAATCCATCACAACTAAACTATTACACAAAAAGCCACAAATTCGACTCAAATTTGGCCCCAAATAGACCAAGAAATGCATGGCTTTTTCACCAATTCCAGCCATTTGTCAATACCCATGGCAGTCCACTATTGCTGGCTGATCAATACACTTTATCTAGTTGTAACTCATGGAGAAACATCACAAAAAACAGTACAATATGATGTTGATATGCCTTGAAATTCCCTCCTGTTGCGCGCAGAAAACATGGCCAGTGTGCCTCTTTCAATTCATTGGTTTGAGGGTGTTGATTCACATAATTTTCCTAATGTTAATCCTTATCAACATCACATGACAGTGGGTGTGAATTTAATTAGCCCAATTAACAGTTAAATTGGTCCAATTTTGGCCACAAACTGCCTACCCAACTTGAACAGTCTACCCCCTGCAATTTATGGGCCCATCATTCATGTATCATATGATAAGTTACTCTTCAAGATCTATCATGAATCAAATGAAGATCAAGAGATACAAATGGGTAATGAAGATTGCTCCAAAATGGTAAGGAAAGGAAATGTTGATATCATCTTTACTTTCCAAAAAAATCATTATTTTAACAAATGTATTACATGTCCTGAAATGAATTCAAATTAGTAAGTGGAGATTTCTTAGGAAAATCAAGTATTAAAAGTGTTTATGACTCCAAAAACCTTATACTATCCTTAAAGTGCAAAATTTATTGGAAAAAAGATTATTTTTTGAAGGTATGGTCAAACTATATATTGTTGACAATATTAATAATAATGAAGTAGATTTTGCTTTATCAAAATGCGAAAAAGGTTTTTGAATTTTAGAACTTATTCATTCAAACATATTATAAACTTAATGGCATGTTTAAGATACATAAAAATGAAGTTGAAAATCATTTAAACAAGAAAATAAAAATAATTAGAAGTGATAGATGAGGAGAATACTTCTCCAATGATTTTAATTCATTTAGCGAACAACAAGGAATAGTACACCAATGTTTTGCACCTAGAACACCCAAACAATATGGCTTGACTGAGAGAAAAGTAGAACATTAGTTGAAATGATAAACGTCATGTTAGCTTAAGCTAAGTTGTTATTTAACTTATGGGGTGAAACCTTGTTGAGTGCACACGTGGAATTTCAAATAGAATTCTTTTAAAATTTACAAAGATTTCTCCTCATGAATTGTTAAAAAAAATAAAAAGATATTGGATAATTTAAAGTTTAGGGTATCTTGCATATTGTAAGAACATGGATCCTAAAAGGACTACGTTGGGTCCAAGAGGCATAAAAAGTGCTTTTGTTAGATATGCTAGTAATAGCAAATCATATAGATTATTAGATTTGGAAACCAATAATAATTAAATCAAATAATGTGGAGTCCTTCGAGAATTCACTATCTTCAAATAATGAATTAAAGAAAACTCATAAAAAGATTTATAGCTCTAGTGGAACACAAGATGAAACATCTTTTAAAGATGTTAATGAATTTAGTGAGATTCGAAGAAATAAAAAAAAAAAATTGAATAAAAAATACTTTTACTTAGTAGAGGGAAATCAAAAGAGTGTTACAATTACAATATCTTTGTTTTAAAAGTGAAAATCGATCCTAATACCTATAGAGAAGCTATTGCTTCTCATGATATCATTTTTTTGGAAAGATACAATAAAAGATGATATGGATTTAATTATATCAAATAATACATGGGAACTTGTTGATTTATCACCTGATTCTAAACTTATCGGTTGTAAATGGGAGTTTAGGAGAAAATATGATGTAGATAGTTCTCTTAATACCTTTAAAGTTAGATTAATAGCTAAATGTTATCGATAAAGGGAAGGGATTGACTATTTTGATACATATGTACCGATAGCTAAAATAATATTATTCGTATTAACATCCATACATGACTTGCATGTTCATTTAATGGATGTCAAGACGACATTCTAAAATGAGAATTTGAATGAGGAAGTTTGTATGAAACAACTTGAATGGTTTATTCTACTCGAAAAAGTATAGAAGATAAAAGCTAGTATAAGTATTATATGGTTTAAAACAAACACTTAAAAAATAATATGAAAATTTTGATTTAACAATTATTTCTTTTGGGTTTATACATAATAGTGTAGGTACGTGTTTATATTCAAATATATGTGATAAATATGTTATATTTATTTGCTTGTATGTTGATGACGTATTAAATTTGAGTAATTACACAGATGGAATAAAAGAAACGAAGAGATTCATATCTTCCACATTCAAGATGAATGATTTTGGACAAGTAGATACCATATTAGATATCAAAGTTACTAAAAACAGTGACGATTACTTTTTGAGTCGATCATATTATATCAAGAATGCAACAAACAAGTTCAAATACTTGAATAGAAAAAAGTATAGTACCCTTTTGATATAAGTTTATAAAGTATGATGGAACATCAATTGCTCAATTGGAATATAAATGTGTTATAGATAGTTTTATGTATGCAGTTCAATGCACAAAACTAGACATAACATTTGCAATTAGTAAACTTAGTAAATTTACTAGTAATCCGAGCAAGGAACATTGGAAGGCCATTGGGAGAGTTCTTAATTATTTAAAGAAAACCCATAACTTTGGTCTTCAATATTCCAAGTTTCCGACTATATTAAAAGGATTTACTGATACTAATTGAATATCTAGCATTGATAAAAGTAAATCTACTTTGGATCGGGTGTTTAATCTTGGAGGAGGTGCATTTTTTTTTTCCTTTTAAAATCTAAGAAACAAACATGCATTACATATTCAACCATAGAATATGAATTTGTGGCATATCAAATACTGGGAAAGAATTTGAGTGACTTAATGGTCTACTATATGAGATAAATTTGGGGTTGAAAAATACATCTTCATTATCTATCATGTGTGATAGTCAAAGCCATATTGAAAAAGTCATGAGTCTAAGATATGGGTACGTAATGAAATTAATCAAAAGTGAAATAATTTTTTTTAATTGAGAATTTAGTGGATCCTTTAACTAAATTTCGTAATAGAGATGTAGTTATGTCTAAATCGAGTAGGATGGAGTTGAAATTCTTAAACTAAAAAGATCTACCAACGATGGTAACCCTACTTGTCATTACTAAAACAGTAATCCACGACTTCAAAGGGTAACAGGTTATTAGATAAATAAATAGTTTAAAGCATTATAATCTCCACAAGAACCATATCCTAATTATGCAATGCTGGTTGTTACTTAAAGGAAGGTTGAACTTTAAAGTTCTTAACAAAGTTCAATACCAAGTATAAATACCTTTTAAAATAACAAAGGTACTGAGTTCTCTCTTAAAAGTTCAACGAACATGATTGGAGCATGATCATATTAGCGATTAGCGAGTTTAAGGAACTTATGAACACATGATATTTGTGTGTGTGTTTTCATTGATATTATCTCAAGGAATAACTTTTTCAAAGCTATCACACTACCTATAATTTCGAGTATAATTCGTGAGAATTACACTACGGTTAGATTCAAATCAAAAGAAATCTAATCTTTATGAACAAGTGCTACTACTTTGAATATTGGTATTATTATACAGTTAAAAAAGTGGAAAATTGTTGTAATTTATTCTTCAACTTATAATGAAAAGTATATTGGAATGATAATACATCCATATGGGTGTATTAACAAGTAGAGAAACACCAAAAGCAAAATGAGAAGAGAAAACTGTGCGGCTGAAAGTTTAGCTTGATTTGGTTTCCTTAGAGGCCAAAACTTTGGTGTGCCGACAATTGCCCAGGCCATTTTTCTGGTCCCTTTTTGGCGCCTTCTCATTAAAAACTCATCTCTTCATGAACTTTTAAGACCTTTTCGTGGTGTACGAATGATAATCTATAAATAGGAAATAGATTTCATTCTAAAAGACAATAAGTTCATCAATTTACGAGATCATTCCACATAGAAAGAATCTTTTACAAAGTTTTCTATACATATTCATTCATTCAATTGTTCTTCATGCACTAAAGAGAAAACAAAAGGGCTTAGTGTTTTTCTTCTCTTAGGGTTTGTTAAATTCTATAAACCGTTTGCCGTGAGTCCTTTAAGCATCAAAATCAATCGTAGAGTGAGAAAATTTAATTTGAGGACAACGATTAAACATTGAAACCATTTTTCGATGTTTTCTACTTCTATTGATTCTATTTTCTATTTTTCTTGTTAGGATCAAGTTTTTTCAACATAATATTATCTAGAAGCATTTATTTTAGGAGAAATGGAGAGAAGATGAAGTCGGGTGGAAGGTAAGATTGAGGTAGAAAATAAAATTTTAAAAGTTCGAGCTTATAATTGACAATTTGTGAAAAAAAAAATTAACAGTTTGGGACTGAGCCTAAAATTTTTTTAATGGCCAAAGCGATGACATTGTTTGTAGGGGAGTGGATCGCACTTCAAAGTTCATACAGGCGATTTTTCGCACCTCAGATGTTGTTTATCGCACTCCAACTTTCATATAGTGACCTTTTTCACCAATTTTGAAAGGTGAGGGATTTTACATAATATGTCTCAAAGATATGGGATAATACGCTATTCAGCCAATTTTAAATAAAAGTAATATTATTCAACACTACTTGTGTTAAGCATTCGTTTAGGTGGCAACTCTATGACATTGCATGGTAAATTTACTTAAATGTAACATTACATTATTCATTTAATTGAATCAATCAAGTATAGCTATCTAAACTGATGCATTAGCACCACTGGTGCTAGATAGAATTATTTTTAATTAATGAACCTCAACTTATGCAGTCGTGATAAACATATTTCAAATTCAAGTCTCACATTTTTTTGGATTGTTTACTTCTTATTTATTACTTATTTGTCTTACAATTACTTAGATATATTTCTTTAGATATTTTTACATTGTTATATTCAAGTCTACACTTCTCGAATTGTATAGAATTGTACAAAACTCTCGAACCGAATAGAGCAATTTTTCTTAAATTTTTTACCCGAATGAATATTTGAATCGAAAATTGATGGATTTGATTTAGTTCCCTAACTTTTTATTAAATGTTTTAACATTTTCCTAAATAAATTTGCCAACTAAATTAAGTGGTTGGTAATATTTAAAAATAATTATTTACTAGCAATATTTAAAAATATTTTATTTTTGTAACTTCTAATTTTTATTTCATTTTTTATGCGGATTGAAGGCTTGAAACTAATGAATCAATGATATGAAACCACTGATATTTTAGTATTATTATTTACTTTTTGGTAATTTGTATATATTAATGAATAAATCTTATTAAACAACTTATTATTTTTATGATTTTAAATTGGATAACGTTATTTTGTAAAAGTTAAAATTAAACATTTATCAATTGAATTAATGTAATATTGTTATAAATGTTAAAAAATTTAATTATGGTACAAAGCTCAAGAACTGAACAGAGTCAATTCTATAATTAAATTTGGACCCGACGATTCTACTTACTAAATATCTGAAAATTCAATTTCAGCTCGATTCTCTTTTTATCTCTAAATTATTTAGTTCTTATTACTTATCTATCTTACGAATACTTTATAATTTTTCACATTAAATTCTTTAATATTGTAAGAGTTCAAATTTCAAAATAGACTATAACATAAGAATTTTCATCAAGTTTATTAATTGCATATGGCCTTCATTTAGTTTTAACTAATCCATGTCACCCTTACGTCATTTCATTCAATAAATTAGAATAAGATGTAACGAAACCAAAATATCAACTAGGTACACCCAACTTCGAACAAATAAAGTAGAATGGGAAAATGTAGGGATGAATTGGTAAGTAAAAGTGAAGTGGTTGGTTAGTCAATTTGTTGGCCAAAATCATGATTAGGGTTTGAAGTTTGGGAGAGGATTAATGATTAAGACCATGAAATTGCCTCAGAATTGTAAATTGTTGCTTTCTGTTACTGAGAGATGTCAATCATCCATATTCATAGACAATGATTTTGATACGTACATGACAAGATTAAAATAAATTTATATAACTAATCCTTAAGCATTTAAAAATAAATTTTTAAATAAGAATGTTGATACTCATTAAGAAATATACATTACACCACAATTAATTTACAATGTCTCACGTCAGTTAATACTCTTGTTAAAGTTATAAACTTGAAAATATTTTTAACCGATCATTTAGGCCGTGGTTGGCTTGTCATTTTCGGCCCATTTTTCGTTTTCTGTTTTCAAAAACGCGGAAAACACGTTTCATCCGTCGTTTTAAAAAACGAGTTAAAATATATAACTGAAAGCACAAAATGACTTTTTATCGCTTTCAGTTATAAATGTCGAAAATGCTCAAAACGCAAAAAAAGTGCCGTTTTCAGGGAAAATTAAAACTCGTTTTGAAAATGAAAATGCAAACCAACCACTACCTTAACTTTTTGTGAAAATCAAATTTGTCGGCCAATTTTTATTTTTTCAAATAGGTGATTCAGTCATAATTTGTAGTGCACTTTTATTAATGTCTTCTAAACAATCTAGGCATCAGGCAAAGTTAACAAGAAAGACTAGAGTGTCTATAAACAATTTTGTTAGTTGTACAGCCAGAGTTGATAATCTCGGTTGACAACCTCTTCACAGGAGGTAGGGTCCACAATTTTTTTTATTCATCGTGAACCCCCTTCTCATGTTTGTGCTTGTTAACCCCAATTATATATGCAACGTGACTGGTCTATAAATGAACAAAGAATTTTTGCTAACTTTGTCTAATTTTACGATAGTGCCTACAGGATAGATGATCCAAAATTTATGTACAAGGAAGAGGAAGAGTGTTTAAATGGACTAAAATTAATGTTAACTTTGTCAAATTTAAAAAGAATATTTAGATGATTCAAAATTCATGCAAAAAGGGGAGCTTAACATATTTTTAATAACACAGGATGATATATTTAACACTTCATAGTTTGTTGTAGTCACATAAATAATAAATACCATTATAATTTTATTGAGAAAATTAAATGCAGAAATTAAAAAAAATAGATAAAAATTGTTTGATTTCACTGTAAAAAATAAAATAAAATTGAGCAACACAATAGTGATCATCTAATTCAATGTTAATAATCGATAGTGATTAGAGATGAAAAAAACCCATTAAACCCAATACTCATGAAATCCCATCTCGAACAAGGTGAAGATTACTTGCCTAATATGATAAATACGACGGAGGCGAGGGCAAGGGTCGTTGCCTCTAGGTTAGGACAGGACGAGTAAAGGAACATGATCCACCCCGTTTAAAATTCATTTCAAACTTAAGCTTTTATCAAATAAAAAGAAGAGAATCATTACTTTCTAAAGATAATATGGGTTATTCTTAACAAATTGAAAATAATAATAATAATAATTTTTAGCAACTAAAAACATGAAAAATTAAAATAAATGGGGGTTGGGGTCCGCCCGTCTGGTCACGTTGCCACCCCTAGCGTTTCATACATAAATTACTCTTAAAAACATGTCACAATGATTTCCTTCCAACGAAAGTGCAATGTCGCCAGACTCCTCATCTCTCCGTTGCCTTCCTGTCGTTGGGATTGATAATTGATTCCATATAAAATGAGTAGAGAGAGAATTTTGAGAGAGAGAGAGTGAGAATGGTGGTTTAGAAAGCCTTTGTCGAAGATAGTAAGGTCTCGGGTCACAGGAGCCATCAAGTGGGACCCCTAATGTAACCGTTACCAAAAGTATCCATGCTATTCGGGTCCTACCCGACCCAATACAGACGCTATAAATATTTTCCCTCCAATTCAAACTCTCCCTGGGAAAAAGCTGTCCTCTCTTGGTGCTTGGTTGCCATACTTCTTGAAGTAAACTTGGTTTTGACATGAATGTATCAGTAAATGGTGAGTCTAATGTGCCTCCTGGATTCCGTTTCCATCCAACTGAAGAGGAACTCCTACACTACTACTTGAGGAAGAAAGTAGGGTACGAGAAGATTGATCTCGATGTAATTCGAGATATCGACCTTAACAAGCTCGAGCCATGGGACATTCAAGGTAATATAAAGTATAAATCGACACTAATTCCTTTGCCTCTGCCTCTTAATGAATTATATTTATATTGCAGACAAGTGTAAAATAGGATCTACACCTCAGAATGATTGGTACTTCTTCAGTCATAAAGACAAGAAATACCCATCTGGAACTCGAACTAACCGTGCAACTGCTGCCGGTTTCTGGAAGGCAACCGGTCGGGATAAAGTCATCTACAGCAATTTGAAAAGAATTGGAACACGAAAGACTCTCGTGTTTTACAGAGGGAGAGCTCCACATGGGAATAAATCGGATTGGATCATGCATGAATACAGGCTCGATGACAACACTACTCATGATCCCATCATTGTAGGCCTTATTTTCTCCATCTGTTTCTTACTTAATGCTTTGTAAGTTACTCATTTTGATAGTCTAACCATAATGCTATGAACACAGGCCAGTAATACTGTGGGAGACTTGGTGCCGGAAGATGGTTGGGTGGTATGTCGCGTCTTCAAGAAGAAAAACTACCACAAGGCTATACAAAATCCTTCCACTTTAATCAACTCGAACAACAATAATGATGTTCTTGATCAGATAATCATGTACATGGGAAGATCATGCAAGCAACAGCAAAATGAATCAAACTTCAACAGCAACAATAACGAGCAATATGACGGTTTCATGCATACGGAAAGTCCAAGTACCAAGTCACAAGCCAAGAACTCACCTTACAATGAAGAAGATTGCAGCTTTAAGGCCTTTGACGATACCATAACAGCAATCGAACCTTCATGCACAAATCAACCTGGGGATTATAGCCACAGAAACGCTTTTGATTATTCGAAAATTGGGTTGATTGACTGGGCTGCACTCCACCCACTGGATCAGCTCATGAATGGCGAAACATCTGAGCAATATTCCAGCTCTGCCTATGGTGATCCCTACCAAGACTTGTCTTTTTCACTTGATCAATTGGTGAACACACGTACAGGTACAACAAATCAAACTTCTCAAGTTTCAAGCCCTGAGACAGATCGTTGGGGCCATGCTCGATAATCACAGAGTACATAGAATGAGAGAGAATTTTAAATAATATATGAACTGATTTACATAAATACAGATATTTTGCTGTACAAATTAATAGAATGGAATATCTAATATTGGAGCCTGAGATGTCAAACATTGTATTGTTTTATATTTACCTAGTACAAGAATTAAAATATATATCACAAACATTAGGTGATCTGCATGGTTTGTGGGAGAAAATACTTAAAAACAACAGGGCCAGGACTCATGTCCTGATGCTTATCTCTAAGAAAACAAACAAAATTCAGTTTAAGAGGTACAACAAAGAAATATTTTATAATTTTCAGGTTTTCCTGTCGCCTTTTGACAACAAAATAATAATGATTTTTGGTTGATGTATATATATTTCTTCCATATTTTCCATTGGAATATGATTTTGTTCAGCTTTGAAATGTTTATTTCTCCACTTGGCCAACTGAAAATAGAAAGAAGAGTAATGCTTTGTAGCAACACTAGTGTTTAACACCATTTTACATGGAAATGGATTGGTAAGTCCAATAAACCACTGTAGCCAAACAAACCAGTGGTAAATATTAGTATACTCTACATAACATTATTCTAGAAAGAAATACAAGCTTAGAAGGGGGGAGGGGGCGTAAAGAAAATTTAACTAAAGAACCAGGAGCTAAAAAATAAGATTATCCATCTTGCAATTTTCTGGAAAGAAAGAGAATCAGATTTCCAGCTTCGCATATCTCCTAATAAGTTCCAATTGTCAGTGTTAAGTATAATTGTTAAATAAACTTGTTCCTTCAATATCACATTTCTAGCTTGTAGTACTTAATGTAAAGAGCCCTTGGACATTATAACTAATATGAAGTTGGAATCATACTGATTGATAAGTTCCACCAGAAAATCCAGACTTGGCCCACAGTAATTATCATTATCAAGGCACAAAGTTGACAAGATGATTGTCTCCAAATACAAACCATCATTGTGTACTATAACTGCGGCATTGGCACCCTCTCTGCACCAAGTGAAACACTGTTGCAATTTCCAAGCCAGGAATCAGACCAGTAACGCCTTCTCAGATTACTGCATAAACAAGATTTCGAAAGTAAATGGTGAAGCAAACCAAACATAAAAACAGTGTAGTTTATAGATCTCTTCAAATACAAAACAATTAATGGTTGTATATTTAACTCAAGTACACAGGTTCAGGCTGATTTGTATACCTAATATATTCTTAATCAGTCGGGGCCCTAAACTGCTATTAGATGAATGTTTGTGTCATTTGTTCTCACTCTATTGTTTGGTTTTAAGAGGGAATAGTACGACTTCTTACCAAGGGATAAATGTGGATGGGTTGGTAGGGTCACAACAAGTGCAAAAGCAAGATCTGGGAGGTTCAAAATGAACCACCAAAAATGAGCTGTAGATGTGACAGGTTGATGCTATAAAATAGAAACTAAACTTTTTGCTAAAAGGAATGGTAAGAAAAAAAAAAAAAAAAAAATCTGGGAAGATCTTGTGATATTAGATGTATGAACTAATGTTATTCAAAATTTCCAACCTTACATAGCTTGAGATATTTATACTTTGCACTCAGGCACAGTACTAAACATTCTTAGCAGAGCTTTGTATTGATAACCCAACCCTCTAAATTCCCTAATTGAAACACAACATTGAAAGGGAAAAGGTTGACTGATTCTGAATATTACATGTCAGAACCTGGCAATATCATCAACCTCGCCATCGATTAAAAAGCGTTCTTAGGCATATCAACTGGCTAATGTTCACGAACAGTGGAGAATGGACACGGTCGGTCCGTTAAAAGAGCAAAAGAAACTGAAAAGAAGCTTTACATCGTAGAGAGTATCTTCAAGAAAAGTATATCTGATGTTAAACTTGGATATTTGAGGACTAGCATTTAAGAAGCACCAACACGGACACAAGTGTCCGACACGTATAATATCCGAGGACTAGCTAGCACCTAGGATCTAGTATGATGCTGGTAAGATCTTGGAAATATTTCTCCTACAGGTAGCACCTAGGATCTACCGGTTCCTCCTACATTAGAATAGAACTTGTGTGTAACACTCAATAATTTGTTGTTTTTGGTTTTGAATTTGTATGTTAACGTTGATGTTACCACTTGAGCGAATAAAGCTTCTTTACCCATAAAAATCTAGAGGAAAAAGCCACATCAATCATCACATGCCGGAGTTAGTTACCACTTGAGCGAATAAAGCTTCTTCACCCATAAATATCTAGAGAAAAAAGCCACATCAATCATCACATGCTGGATATAGAGAGTAATTAAGCTATGACAATTCAATAACAGAATCTTTTGCATACTAACAGGTTCCTTATCATTTTGACTCTTTCTTATCATTGATTGGGATTACCAAAGCTTGGGCCAATTTCTTAAAGCAGTGCATGCCACAAACTGTATCACATTTTTCTCTAATGACAGCTGTGTATCAGTTTTTCATCTATTATTACATATTAATAACGCCATAAACCAAATTCATTGGTTAAATGTACTGATGAACGAAGAAAGAAATACTAGTCATAAAGCTAGTAGTTTCCAATATGAACTATAAGTTATACCCTAAAAATATCAAGCTAAGAAAGAGAAACTTACTATGGCTGGGACCTGAGTGTGCACTGTGTTAAACCAAGCACTTTTATATTTGGAAACTACTGCTGTCCCAGATTATTAGTAATAAGGACTCTAGCTAGTAGGTTCTTATAAGAACTGTTAGTTATACTCTTACAATGCCCAAAACTCTTCAAATGCAACACTAATGAGAACTTGTGCGATGGAGATTTTCCTTATAACTAATAGTTATACCCTAAATTCCTGCAAGTAGGAGAAATTTGACAGAAGTAAATCCTAAGATTTTTCCACAGTGACATCGAGATAGTAAACAACTTTTTAGGTACATTTTGTCCATTGCCTCCACAAAAATGGAACTCCATAAACAATCAAGTTCACAAAAAATGTAAAAGTAATAGCATATAAGTAGCAAGTATACACGGTACAATTACTAGCTAACAATTTCATTCTCCTGACTCCTAAAAAATCTAACACATACAGAACCCTCTGTTAAACGGATTGCTGCATTACATTGGAAACAGAAGCAAATGGAGATTAGAATTAGACTTCTTAGTTAAATAGCAAAGACGAGGCACTGAAAATGGACCTAATAAATATGGATGGTGCCAAAAGAATCCACATTCTGTAATAGCTCAGCTACACATGGGACAGAGCACCAATCCATTCTCATTACAGTCACTACACCTCACTACTACCGCCTTCTCCCCTTGCTTCCCATCCACCAGCATTTCTTCATTCACCACAATCTTACAACTTCCATTACAAGTAAAACAGGGCAAGAACCTTACACCTCCACACCCCTCACACACATAGCCACCTCTTGTTCTAGGCAACCCCTGAAGCAATTTTCCAAGACTTCCCTCCTCAACTATCCTCATAACCTCCTCAACGCCTCCAATATACCTCCCTTTCAAGAACACTTTTGGCGGTATCATGTCACTTGTGTCCTTACCCTTCAGCAATTCCTTCAATTCATCCCTAAACCCCTTGTCCATTGAAATATCTCTCTCAAAAAACAAAAACCCAAGAGCCTCGATCGCTGATCTAACAGCATTGCAATCCTCAAAAGTCTTCCTTACACCTCTTAGTGTCGTTGTATATATCACTAATGTATGCTCCCCATTTGGCGGGCAAATCTTTTCAAATCCATCGAGTGAACCAAAATAGCTTGAATCCTTGGAAACATCTGATTTCCTGAAACTAGTGGCCTCTTTCAAGGACTTCATAGAAACATTCGGACTCAAATTCTCATCATTATCCGGACAGACTGCCGCAGTATTAAACGATTTATAGGGTGGTAACGGCAACGGGGAGAAGCGGAAGCTGGGAATGTGATCTGCATCGAGGCCGGAAGCGAAGTCCCAATAGTTGATGGTTTCGAGGGAGTGGGGCTTGAGAGAACGGGGTTCAGAGAGTGGGCTGGGGAAGAGGGAACCAAGGGTAAAGCGAGGCGGAGGCGGTGGTGGGGTTGGTGTAGGAGGAACAGTAGTAGTGGGAGAATGGTGGTCAGACGACGGCGAGTCGAGGGTAAGGAGGCCGTAGGTAGTGGAAGTGAGAGAGACAATGTGGTGGCTGAAGGCAGACGAGCCTCCGATTGGAGAGAATTCATCGTCTTGATTAAGCAGTGTAGACGAAACACAACCCATTTTTGCGTGTGTAATGAGAAGAAACAAAAAGCTTGGGTTTTGACACGATTCAGATTGAAAGACTGGCAGAGAAGAAAGGAATTATGAATATTTTAATGGCCATTTAATGCTGCAATCTGATTTAGCGCTCAAAAAGTTTGATTTATTTTGAATGCAGTCATTGACATTGCATTGGCATTGATGCACTTAAGAGGAGCCTTCGTTTTTTTATTTTCATTCACGTGAGCATATTAAAAGCTCAGATTTTGAAAACACCGCAACATTTTTTTATTTCTTCTGTACTCTGGCTGCAAAATACCGACGAAGATGAACCTTGGTAATCCCAGGATTGGCTCCTGAGGTCGCACCATCTCGGTCCCTGATTTGAATTCGACGGGTCCCAAGTGATGCAAGATCGAGGGCTGAGCCAAACTCAAGATTTAATCCCAGGCCCTGAAGCGGTGTTCGGTCATACGAGTAGGCCTTTATTACCTTCTTATCTACATGTGATTCTCATTATTTAATTTTTTATTTTATTTTTTTGAACTCATTTTCAACCGTGTTACCTGATGTGTACAAAAATTATAGCTCGACCCCGAACTTTCAAGCATGGCCCGAGATCAATACCTCGACCACTCTCGTCTTCAAATATCCTCTAAAAAGTGATCGGGCCCTTAGAAGTCGGGCCTAATAATTTGGCCCCGCTAAGGTCAGGCCCATATGCCAAAATATTGTCCTCGTCTCGAGCCTTTTTACGTGTTTTAGTCCTCTTATAACTTAATTACTCTATCTGATGAGGATAAGGACTCTAAATTGTTGAATCCTTCTACAACTCAACCACCAACGTCTATAAATACAAGACCTAGCCCCATTATTCAGGTATGTTTTTACAATACAATTACAATACATGCTTTTACATAATTTCCCCGTCTGACTTAAGCATCGGAGGGGCGACGAGGACACACCTCGTTGCCTTTGTTTCAGGTACCGGAAGGCTCCATTCGTGCTCGATCTCAATCCTCAAGTTCGGGAAATCAACAGGTACGATTTTTTGCATCATCAGTGACAGATCGATGTTGCTGAAACAAAAGAAAAGGCCAAACGTTTACAGATCTCTTCAAAAATACATTTTCTATCACATTCTCTATCTAAATACGAAGAGATCCATGGTGAAAATTGAAATCTATTCTAATTTTCACTGCGTATGATTAAGTAGATTTCCAACACACTTAGAGCATTGTATCAATTGCAAGGCCCTTTGTTTTGGCCTCAATAGGCGTGCTCATGGGTTTACAATCTGTCTTTTTGGGTATTTTTTTTATTTTTTGTTTTTAAAGAATGGTCTAAGCGTAATGAAACTGTGATAGATGTAAACCATCTGTAGTTGGTGTGATCTCAACTCCAAGAAAATGATGAATTTGTCGTAAATCCTTCATTGCAAATTCAACAATCAATTTCTTGATAAATTGCCCACTAATATGTGTGAAAAAGAAAGGTAAACATATCTTTATGGGACAAAAGAGTAATGATACAACCAACCTACAATTGTTTTATCAAATTTATCAAAAAGCCCGATCAACTCTCCCAACATAAAATTTTGAACCAAGGATTTCACGAAATAGGGATCTTATGAATCGATTGGCAAAATAGGATTCACTCACATCAACATATTTTACTGTTCAACGAACTCATTGCATATAGAGTTAGGATTCCTTTCTCTCATTCCTTCAAATATTGAGGCGTAACGTAGTTGAGATTCCTCTCTCCAAAATGTATCAAACATTAGCTGAATAAGAACATACAAAACATTTGAAATAGCCTGTTTAGAAATTCAAAGACAACGTTTCAAGATTTTTATTTTTGAACTTTCGATGATATTATATAGAGGAAGAAGTCTCCTTTTATATGGGAGTCCTTGCAAAGTTCAATAATTTGCATTCACTGTACCCACGAGGAGCAAGAAATCTGCTTTTTTACGAAGTGCCAAATTAGTGCACCAATAATTTAAACATACTATGCGCGATATCTAATCTTTCAAAAAACACACTGACACAGTAGTCTAATAATACATACTCATACAGTAATAGTACAAATTGACATTATGGCCCCATTTGGTAGGAATTTTTTGCCCCAAAAAATTAATTTTTTGACCGTTATTTTATTATTCAAGCCGTAATTTTTGACTTCTTCTCTCACATGTGGACCCCACTTTTCTTCTAACGGTCAAAAAATCAATTCTCAAAATCCCTACCAAACGGGAACAATCATTTTACAAGTGCACTTCTTTCATAAAATACACACATGCAAGTGGGTGGAGTCCATCTTTGTGGGAAAGTGTAAAAATTGATGTAAAAAAAAAATGATGTACAAATAGCATTTTTGCATATAGAAAGAGTCTTTATTTATTACAAAGCGATATATGGCCGACCAATCATAGTTTATATCACAAATCCATCAAAACTCTTTTATGTGCCTATTTACTACGCAATATTACGCTGCAGAAAGTATAATGAATCAAATTCAAAATTTTTTTACTTTACTGATATTATTGCACCTTCCCTGTAATGATCAAGTGAAAATAATTAGAATAGTCATGTTAGGCGTACAGACCCAACACTAAAGAGGAATGTTACCAACCCCTCACATAGGTGGAGTTGGGTTTTTTTATTTTTCTACATTCTTCATGGCTTCGGGACCCATGTTGAGGTGAGAGAATTGAGAGAGGGCCGCTAGAGGAGCATTTTCCTAATTAGAATATCGTTGGTCAATCCAAACTCCCTGATTCCAATATAATTACTTAGCCCCCGTTTGACACCCTACCCTAATTCATGTAAATTATAGAGTTTTAAATAGTATTATTGTAGAATGTGTGATTATAAAAAACTTCATTAGTTTGTGTATAAAATAAAATGTAAAATATTTAAGATTCTCATACGCACCCAAAACAAGCATTGCTTATGCTTAATGTTGTGTATTATGTCACAAATTCTTGGGAATCAAAATTAAATTTTTAATAAAATTTGATAAGTAATTAAAAAATCACAAATCCCATAAAATAATATATAATTAAAATTAATTATCACTTTTAGGAAATCCAAACCAATTCAATCACAGAATTGGAAGAAAGAAACCCAATAATCACATTTTTTTAAAAAAAATTCGATCCTTGATTGCAGATATTGTTGATATTAATTAGCAGATAACAATTAGCATAAACAAATGAGCAAAAAGCAATTCTTACTTAAATCTGCTAATTTACAACCCCATGTAATAAGAACAAAAGATAATCCCAAACAATTGTCTAAATCAATGCCCTACCCTCAGGACATATTATAACAATAAAAGAAGGCTTCAAACAAAATCATACCATAGTAATTAAATTAACCTAAATTAACTATCGATCAACTCCGCGGAGACTTATGCGCGTTCACCCCGGATACGTCTAGCAAGCTGAATGTCCTTGGGCATTATAGTAACCCTCTTGGCATGAATTGCGCACAAGTTGGTGTCCTCGAAGAGACCCACAAGGTATGCCTCGGCAGCCTCCTGAAGTGCGAGCACCGCGTGGCTCTGGAACCTCAAATCAGTCTTGAAATCCTGGGCGATTTCGCGAACAAGACGCTGGAAGGGAAGCTTGCGGATCAGAAGCTCCGTACTCTTCTGGTACTTGCGGACCCCGAACTTTCAAGCATGGCCCGAGGTCAATACCTCGACCACTCTCGTCTTCAAATATCCTCTAAAAAGTGATCGGGCCCTTAGAAGTCGGGCCTAATAATTTGGCCCCGCTAAGGTCAGGCCCATATGCCAAAATATTGTCCTCGTCTCGAGCCTTTTTACGTGTTGTAGTCCTCTTATAACTTAATTACTCTATCTGATGAGGATAAGGACTCTAAATTGTTGAATCCTTCTACAACTCAACCACCAACGTCTATAAATACAAGACCTAGCCCCATTATTCAGGTATGTTTTTACAATACAATTACAATACACGCTTTTACATAATTTCCCCGTCTGACTTAAGCATCGGAGGGGCGACGAGGACACACCTCGTTGCCTTTGTTTCAGGTACCGGAAGGCTCCATTCGTGCTCGATCTCAATCCTCAAGTTCGGGAAATCAACAGGTACGATTTTTTGCATCATCATTACCCATAAATTCAATTTTTTTTTTCAACTTTTTAACCACCTGTTCTATAAAACTTCACTATTACAAAACTTATTTTCAACTAAAAACAGAGATCAAGCATAGACTAAAATTTTTAAAGAATTCGTAAGTATTATTCATTTTTTCATAACTTATTTTTATTTATTTATAATTTAAACAATTTATGAATACATTGGAGACGTGTTATTGTCATCACTCTCCACTATAACTTTTGACGCCCTACTATAGATTTGTATTGACAATAAAAATCAGATTAACAAATCTTCTCACCTAATTAGAGTTTTCACTTCTTAAATTCACTAATTTCGATGCTCAAACTTGGGGTTAGAGGATAAATGATTATTTGGAACAGAGGTATTTGAATTGCATCCGTTTCTCTTCAAAATCGGAGTCCTCGAAATCCAATTTTATTATTTATATTAAAAGTAGGACTTGTTATACTTTTTGCAGTCTTGCAAATTTATCTTACTTTTTTTTGTTAGTGGTGGCTGACGTTGACCATATTGAGGGGACCTACTATGATTGTTACAATTTTCGCATGCTACAAGTTTATTTGTTCGTTTCTAGGTTAATGCCCAATGGGCGTTTAATGCATGTGCTGATCACGTACATGTCTTCCGTGTATTTTTTAATCTAGTTAAAGTGCCACTGATACTCAATAGGAAGAATTCTATCGGTCGAGATCTATCACTAACCGGATCAACGGTTCATACTTCTTATCTGAATTTATAATTATGCCCTTTCTTTTTGCGTCTTTACCACTTTTAGCATTTTCCTTTTTCTTTTTTTTTTTCCGGCAAAATCCTTGCTTATTGGCGATTGTATGACACTTTACATCGAAAGAGATCTCACCTAGACAATAGATTTGTATTCAATGATAGATGTATTTTATTATATAAAAACCTTGCAGAGTACCCATTTAATAGGAAATCGATGTTATTTTATTGGAATTCAATCGTTGAGGTTGGGTTGGTTTTGAGTCCAACTTGAAACCGACACCGACTTGATCGGTTTGGATAAATTTCAATTCAAACCGGTCCAATCCAGACGTTGAAATCAAACCAAACCAAATTGATTTGGGTGAGTTTGATTTGGTTAATCAGTTTGGAATTTGTGCGAGTAAATGAAAAAAAAATTGTCAACATATATTAGGTTAAAACATATCAATAATATAGATGGTAAAGAATCAATTTTTTCAAAATCATCATATATATAAATTCAATAGTTACTAGCGAACAATTACCCCAAAATGAAAGTAATGCTACAATCTAAATTCAATGTTTACATCAAACACTTCTTTTTTTTGCTTTCTTTTCTTTAGACATTTAGAGTTTTGCTAGAAAAATATAAACGATAAACAAATTATTTGAGATAAAATTATATTTTTGTTTTTATTATTTTGAATTTTTACTTCTAAAAAGATGAACTTTAAAATTAAAAAAAAAATGTTTTTGCAGGTTGGATCGGTTAATTATTGGATTGGCTGTTTAAACCGTAATCTACCCAACTTGACTTTTTAATGGTTAAAATTAATGGAACCAAATCAACCAAAACCAACCCGACTCCGTTTTGTCAGTTTTTAAATTTTTTTGCCCACCTCTACCCCCAAACTCTATCTCTAGCGCCGTCCCCATTTTTGAAGAGCCAACGTCTGTCTAATGATTGTATTTTTATAGGCATGTGCTCAGGGACGGATCCAGCCGCTTGTGTGAGCTAGGGCGGAGCATCAAACAGTACCTCCAATATAGTGAGATTT
The DNA here is from genome assembly GCF_002742605.1 of Olea europaea var. sylvestris. Classification (NCBI taxonomy): domain Eukaryota; kingdom Viridiplantae; phylum Streptophyta; class Magnoliopsida; order Lamiales; family Oleaceae; genus Olea; species Olea europaea. Next base: position 13,189,944 of record NC_036258.1, on the reverse strand, counting down.
TTTACTAATATTTAATCAGTTCATATTAAAAGAATCTCCAATTAATATATAAAATACAGTAAAGTATAAAATCATATACATATGAAAATATAATTCCCTTTTCAAGAACCGTCGAGACCATCACCGGCAGGTGGCATATGGGCGAAAGAAATGGCTATGTATTATATATGTATTTGAGGCTTTGATGGTTGCGTGTTTTAGGCTTTTCGTTGGATGGATAACCCTGGACCAGGTAGCCTTATTTGCAGTTTGGGTTTAAAGAAAGAAAAAAAAAAAAGAGTTGGAGGACGTCTTATACTGCTTTCAAGAAGTGGATCGGGCTTAGGATTTAGTTTCCATTGGGCCCTCTCTAGTAGGACTATTATTGTTGGTCCATTGTAATTGTTCTCCCTCCACAGATTTATGGAGCTGCTCTGCACATGCAGGCACAATCGAATTTAGATAGTGCGATCGTTGACTGTCAACAACCATAATATCAAGATCGTTTATTATTATTTAATTAAATAATATTAAAAACTATTCAATATATATATAAATGCTCTAAAACATAAACTCCCAATTTTCATAAATGTAAATCACAGATAAACTATCACCAAGTTTAAGTTTCCAATTTCCAACAACTTATTATTTATCATACAAATTCTTCAATTTATCATTGTCTACAGATATCAAATATTCTCAAATTTTCAATTTTCATAAATCATAAACCTAACATTCAGCAACAAAATCCCCAATATTCTCAAATTCTTGAATTCACAAAATCCCTAATTATCAAAAATCTAAATCCCCATGGTCAGTAATCTCAAAAACACATCCATAACTCATAAAGCATAAATCATAAACGATGAATAAAAAAATGAACTAAACTCTAAAAGAACAAAAACCAAAATAAAAAAAATATCAAAAAACAAAAGAAAATAGAGGCAGGAAAAAAAAACAAAAGAAAATAGAGGCAGTAAATTCACTACCTCACAATAGAGAAGCCCAATGGTGAAGACCGGAGAGGCTAGGCATCGACAGTCGGTGCGAGACTGCATTGTCACAGGGCAGGGGCTGGGTGCGAGAAATTGAGGCACTGAAAGATCAAAGAGTTTGCGGGTGGAATTATCCTTTAAAATTACTTCATAGTCAAGCCAAGAAGAATCTCAAATCCTATTATCAGACTCAAATTCTACCTCAAACTAGAAAATTTTCTTCTTCTACTACTACTGTTGTTGTTGGGAAGATGAAGAGAAGTGAAAAATCTATGGAAAAAGTGATGGATTTGAGCTGTTGCCATCTGCTTGAATGCTTGACTGTTTCCTGGAGAGTCTGGAGTTGGAGAAAGAAGAAACGAGGTCAACGAAAAGGGTTTGGCAATTTGGGGGAATTGTATTTAGGAGATTCACAATTCTTGCTTGCTGGACCTCAGGATCTGGATGATTGAAAAATCGAAATGATGAAATGGTTTGATAAATTGGATAATTTCATTGACAATTGGGCAAAATAATAAGAGACCCAAAATTTCTTTAATTCACTGAAGCCCAAACCAAAAAAAAGGGGATTTCTTCTTCCTTCTCCTTCTCCTTCTCCTTCTCCTTCTCCAGGCGGTAGACGAGGCGACCAGGCGGTTCTGCAATTGCTGCGCATAGCGAATGGCTTACCCAGCGCCCGGCGGTACTGTAGATTTCGATGGAGCCAGCACGCGCGGTCGCGCCCTCTTGCCGGGTGCCAGCTCCGCGCTTGCACGTGCTTATCATATGGGGGGGGGGGGGGGGGACAAAAATCAAGAACCATCGAGACCATCACCGGCGGGTGGCATATGGGCGAAAGAAATGGCTATGTATTATATATGTATTTGAGGCTTTGATGGTTGCGTGTTTTAGGCTTTTCGTTGGATGGATAACTTTGGACCAGGTAGCCTTATTTGCAGTTTGGGTTTAAAGAAAGAAAAAAAAAAAAAAGAGTTGGAGGACGTCTTATACTGCTTTCAAGAAGTGGATCGGGCTTAGGATCTAGTTTCCATTGGGCCCTCTCTAGTAGGACTATTATTGTTGGTCCATTGTAATTGTTCTCCCTCCACAGATTTATGGAGCTGCTATTTATATTCCATATGGACTTTCCTCCGGCAGCTTAAAATGCTACTACCAATAGACAAGTATTTAAAAAGGCATTATAAATTTGATGGCCTGGCCCCAACAATTTCAGAAGATGCTACCCAAAAATAGAAGTCCATTTTGGAAAATACAATAGTGACTACACGGGCGAGACACGAACACGTCATCTCAAAGGAATTGTTTTTGTAAGTGCACGCAAACTGAGATAATGTCAAGGTTTTTCCATGGAAATATGCAGCACCCAGCTCTAAAACCCGGGTATGTTTTCGCCTAACAGAGGTATTCACTTTTTTATTCTGTTGCAAACTTATATTCTCCAAGCAATTCAACTATGGATATGTGACCATGCTAGCCTTTTCGTTTTCTTAACATGTTCATCTTTTGATAGCACGCCATTTATGCATTGATATGGAGAAGTGAATATAATGTAGTTTCACCTATTTTATGGGAATGCACGTACTTAACTATAAAAACATAAAAATGGAGCTTATCTTCAAATAAAATTCTTTGCACTCCTCCCTAGCACATTGACAATAATTAACAAAAAGAAAAAAGATCAATCTCTAAAATTCATGTGGAAAGTTTTGCTTGGACATCAATTCAAGACACTCAAATAATTTTACGGAGTTTTACATCACCAGAAGACCATAGCTCCAAGAAATAATCATCATTATGAAAAATGGAAACTTTGTAATACTAAACTAATGAAAGCACTTGAGCAATTGATTTGTTATGATAAATAAGTGTTGGAACTTTTAATGATTTTATTGATTTACATTTTAATAAACAAAGGCTATGCATTGAAAATATTATAGAATCACTACTTACCTATATCTTTTACACTATTACTAATGTGGAGCAAACCAACATAATTAGTTGAGATTAGTATAGGAGCTCATGCGTACGTCCCAAAATAAATATTATGGATATTTAAAAGACATCAATCACACAACATACATGATCTGTGTTTTAATCCTTGAAAAGCATATATTTTGGTGTTATCAATATTATTTGGTTATGAATTACAATAACATTTGGTTCACTCACACTAAGTGCTCCATCAAAGCCCTGCTCCGCGCAGGCGCCTCAAGCCCTGCTCCGCGCAGGCACCTCAAAGCAGGCACCTCAAGCCCTGCTCCGCGTAGGCACTTCAAAGCCCTGCTCCGTGCAGGCACACAAAGTCCTGCTCCGTGCAGGCACCTCAAAGCCCTGTCCCCTGCAGGCACCTCAAAGCCCTGTCACGTGCAGGCACCACAAAGCCCTGCTCCGTGCGGGCACTTCAAAGCCCTGCTCCGTGCGGGCACTTCAAAGCCCTGTCCCGTGCAGGCACCTCAAAGCCCTGTTCTGCGCAGGCACACAAAGCCCTGCTTCGTGTAGGCATCTCAAAGTCCTGTCCCATGCAGGCACCTCAAAGCCCTGTCACGTGCAGGCACCACAAAGCCCTGTCACGTGCAGACACCTTAAAGCCCTGTCCCGCGCAGGCACACAAAGCCCTGTTCTGCGCAGGCACACAAAGCCCTGCTCCGTGCAGGCACACAAAGCCCTGCTCCGTGCAGGCACACAAAGCCCTGCTCCGTGCAGGCACACAAAGCCCTGCTCCGTGCAGGCACACAAAGCCCTGCTCCGTGCAGGCACACAAAGCCCTGCTCCGTGCAGGCACACAAAGCCCTGCTCCGTGCAGGCACACAAAGCCCTGCTCCGTGCAGGCACACAAAGCCCTGCTCCGTGCAGGCACACAAAGCCCTGCTCCGTGCAGGCACACAAAGCCCTGCTCCGTGCAGGCACACAAAGCCCTGCTCCGTGCAGGCACACAAAGCCCTGCTCCGTGCAGGCACACAAAGCCCTGCTCCGTGCAGGCACACAAAGCCCTGCTCCGTGCAGGCACACAAAGCCCTGCTCCGTGCAGGCACACAAAGCCCTGCTCCGTGCAGGCACACAAAGCCCTGCTCCGTGCAGGCACACAAAGCCCTGCTCCGTGCAGGCACACAAAGCCCTGCTCCGTGCAGGCACACAAAGCCCTGCTCCGTGCAGGCACACAAAGCCCTGCTCCGTGCAGGCACACAAAGCCCTGCTCCGTGCAGGCACACAAAGCCCTGCTCCGTGCAGGCACACAAAGCCCTGCTCCGTGCAGGCACACAAAGCCCTGCTCCGTGCAGGCACACAAAGCCCTGCTCCGTGCAGGCACACAAAGCCCTGCTCCGTGCAGGCACACAAAGCCCTGCTCCGTGCAGGCACACAAAGCCCTGCTCCGTGCAGGCACACAAAGCCCTGCTCCGTGCAGGCACACAAAGCCCTGCTCCGTGCAGGCACACAAAGCCCTGCTCCGTGCAGGCACACAAAGCCCTGCTCCGTGCAGGCACACAAAGCCCTGCTCCGTGCAGGCACACAAAGCCCTGCTCCGTGCAGGCACACAAAGCCCTGCTCCGTGCAGGCACACAAAGCCCTGCTCCGTGCAGGCACACAAAGCCCTGCTCCGTGCAGGCACACAAAGCCCTGCTCCGTGCAGGCACACAAAGCCCTGCTCCGTGCAGGCACACAAAGCCCTGCTCCGTGCAGGCACACAAAGCCCTGCTCCGTGCAGGCACACAAAGCCCTGCTCCGTGCAGGCACACAAAGCCCTGCTCCGTGCAGGCACACAAAGCCCTGCTCCGTGCAGGCACACAAAGCCCTGCTCCGTGCAGGCACACAAAGCCCTGCTCCGTGCAGGCACACAAAGCCCTGCTCCGTGCAGGCACACAAAGCCCTGCTCCGTGCAGGCACACAAAGCCCTGCTCCGTGCAGGCACACAAAGCCCTGCTCCGTGCAGGCACACAAAGCCCTGCTCCGTGCAGGCACACAAAGCCCTGCTCCGTGCAGGCACACAAAGCCCTGCTCCGTGCAGGCACACAAAGCCCTGCTCCGTGCAGGCACACAAAGCCCTGCTCCGTGCAGGCACACAAAGCCCTGCTCCGTGCAGGCACACAAAGCCCTGCTCCGTGCAGGCACACAAAGCCCTGCTCCGTGCAGGCACACAAAGCCCTGCTCCGTGCAGGCACACAAAGCCCTGCTCCGTGCAGGCACACAAAGCCCTGCTCCGTGCAGGCACACAAAGCCCTGCTCCGTGCAGGCACACAAAGCCCTGCTCCGTGCAGGCACACAAAGCCCTGCTCCGTGCAGGCACACAAAGCCCTGCTCCGTGCAGGCACACAAAGCCCTGCTCCGTGCAGGCACACAAAGCCCTGCTCCGTGCAGGCACACAAAGCCCTGCTCCGTGCAGGCACACAAAGCCCTGCTCCGTGCAGGCACACAAAGCCCTGCTCCGTGCAGGCACACAAAGCCCTGCTCCGTGCAGGCACACAAAGCCCTGCTCCGTGCAGGCACACAAAGCCCTGCTCCGTGCAGGCACACAAAGCCCTGCTCCGTGCAGGCACACAAAGCCCTGCTCCGTGCAGGCACACAAAGCCCTGCTCCGTGCAGGCACACAAAGCCCTGCTCCGTGCAGGCACACAAAGCCCTGCTCCGTGCAGGCACACAAAGCCCTGCTCCGTGCAGGCACACAAAGCCCTGCTCCGTGCAGGCACACAAAGCCCTGCTCCGTGCAGGCACACAAAGCCCTGCTCCGTGCAGGCACACAAAGCCCTGCTCCGTGCAGGCACACAAAGCCCTGCTCCGTGCAGGCACACAAAGCCCTGCTCCGTGCAGGCACACAAAGCCCTGCTCCGTGCAGGCACACAAAGCCCTGCTCCGTGCAGGCACACAAAGCCCTGCTCCGTGCAGGCACACAAAGCCCTGCTCCGTGCAGGCACACAAAGCCCTGCTCCGTGCAGGCACACAAAGCCCTGCTCCGTGCAGGCACACAAAGCCCTGCTCCGTGCAGGCACACAAAGCCCTGCTCCGTGCAGGCACACAAAGCCCTGCTCCGTGCAGGCACACAAAGCCCTGCTCCGTGCAGGCACACAAAGCCCTGCTCCGTGCAGGCACACAAAGCCCTGCTCCGTGCAGGCACACAAAGCCCTGCTCCGTGCAGGCACACAAAGCCCTGCTCCGTGCAGGCACACAAAGCCCTGCTCCGTGCAGGCACACAAAGCCCTGCTCCGTGCAGGCACACAAAGCCCTGCTCCGTGCAGGCACACAAAGCCCTGCTCCGTGCAGGCACACAAAGCCCTGCTCCGTGCAGGCACACAAAGCCCTGCTCCGTGCAGGCACACAAAGCCCTGCTCCGTGCAGGCACACAAAGCCCTGCTCCGTGCAGGCACACAAAGCCCTGCTCCGTGCAGGCACACAAAGCCCTGCTCCGTGCAGGCACACAAAGCCCTGCTCCGTGCAGGCACACAAAGCCCTGCTCCGTGCAGGCACACAAAGCCCTGCTCCGTGCAGGCACACAAAGCCCTGCTCCGTGCAGGCACACAAAGCCCTGCTCCGTGCAGGCACACAAAGCCCTGCTCCGTGCAGGCACACAAAGCCCTGCTCCGTGCAGGCACACAAAGCCCTGCTCCGTGCAGGCACACAAAGCCCTGCTCCGTGCAGGCACACAAAGCCCTGCTCCGTGCAGGCACACAAAGCCCTGCTCCGTGCAGGCACACAAAGCCCTGCTCCGTGCAGGCACACAAAGCCCTGCTCCGTGCAGGCACACAAAGCCCTGCTCCGTGCAGGCACACAAAGCCCTGCTCCGTGCAGGCACACAAAGCCCTGCTCCGTGCAGGCACACAAAGCCCTGCTCCGTGCAGGCACACAAAGCCCTGCTCCGTGCAGGCACACAAAGCCCTGCTCCGTGCAGGCACACAAAGCCCTGCTCCGTGCAGGCACACAAAGCCCTGCTCCGTGCAGGCACACAAAGCCCTGCTCCGTGCAGGCACACAAAGCCCTGCTCCGTGCAGGCACACAAAGCCCTGCTCCGTGCAGGCACACAAAGCCCTGCTCCGTGCAGGCACACAAAGCCCTGCTCCGTGCAGGCACACAAAGCCCTGCTCCGTGCAGGCACACAAAGCCCTGCTCCGTGCAGGCACACAAAGCCCTGCTCCGTGCAGGCACACAAAGCCCTGCTCCGTGCAGGCACACAAAGCCCTGCTCCGTGCAGGCACACAAAGCCCTGCTCCGTGCAGGCACACAAAGCCCTGCTCCGTGCAGGCACACAAAGCCCTGCTCCGTGCAGGCACACAAAGCCCTGCTCCGTGCAGGCACACAAAGCCCTGCTCCGTGCAGGCACACAAAGCCCTGCTCCGTGCAGGCACACAAAGCCCTGCTCCGTGCAGGCACACAAAGCCCTGCTCCGTGCAGGCACACAAAGCCCTGCTCCGTGCAGGCACACAAAGCCCTGCTCCGTGCAGGCACACAAAGCCCTGCTCCGTGCAGGCACACAAAGCCCTGCTCCGTGCAGGCACACAAAGCCCTGCTCCGTGCAGGCACACAAAGCCCTGCTCCGTGCAGGCACACAAAGCCCTGCTCCGTGCAGGCACACAAAGCCCTGCTCCGTGCAGGCACACAAAGCCCTGCTCCGTGCAGGCACACAAAGCCCTGCTCCGTGCAGGCACACAAAGCCCTGCTCCGTGCAGGCACACAAAGCCCTGCTCCGTGCAGGCACACAAAGCCCTGCTCCGTGCAGGCACACAAAGCCCTGCTCCGTGCAGGCACACAAAGCCCTGCTCCGTGCAGGCACACAAAGCCCTGCTCCGTGCAGGCACACAAAGCCCTGCTCCGTGCAGGCACACAAAGCCCTGCTCCGTGCAGGCACACAAAGCCCTGCTCCGTGCAGGCACACAAAGCCCTGCTCCGTGCAGGCACACAAAGCCCTGCTCCGTGCAGGCACACAAAGCCCTGCTCCGTGCAGGCACACAAAGCCCTGCTCCGTGCAGGCACACAAAGCCCTGCTCCGTGCAGGCACACAAAGCCCTGCTCCGTGCAGGCACACAAAGCCCTGCTCCGTGCAGGCACACAAAGCCCTGCTCCGTGCAGGCACACAAAGCCCTGCTCCGTGCAGGCACACAAAGCCCTGCTCCGTGCAGGCACACAAAGCCCTGCTCCGTGCAGGCACACAAAGCCCTGCTCCGTGCAGGCACACAAAGCCCTGCTCCGTGCAGGCACACAAAGCCCTGTCCCGTGCAGGCACCTCAAAGCCCTGCTCCGCGCAGGCACCTCAAGCCCTGCTCCGCGCAGGCACTTCAAAGCCCTGCTCCGTGCAGGCACACAAAGCCCTGTCCCGTGCAGGCACACAAAGCCCTGTCCCGTGCAGGCACCTCAAAGCCCTGCTCCGCGCAGGCACCTCAAGCCCTGCTCCGCGCAGGCACTTCAAAGCCCTGCTCCGTGCAGGCACACAAAGCCCTGCTCCGTGCAGGCACACAAAGTCCTGCTCCGTGCAGGCACCTCAAAGCCCTGTCACCTACAGGCACCACAAAGCCCTGTCACCTGCAGACACCTTAAAGCCCTGTCCCGCGCAGGCACACAAAGCCCTGTTCTGCGCAGGCACACAAAGCCCTGCTCCGTGCAGGCATCTCAAAGCCCTGTCATGTGCAGGCACCACAAAGCCCTGTCACGTGAAGGCACCACAAAGCCCTGCTCCGTGCAGGCACTTCAAAAGTCTTGCTCCGCGCAAGCACCAAAGCCCTGTCACGAGCAGGCACATCAAAAGTCTTGCCCCGCGCAAGCACAAAAGCCCTGTCCCGCGCAGGCATCAAAGCCTTACCCCACACAAGCACAAAAGCCCTGTCCCGCGTAGGCATCAACAAAAGCCCTGTCATACATAGGCACCTAAGTCTTGTCCCACGCAAGCACCTCTAAGTCTTGCAAGGCATCAAGTAAAAAACCCGACCATGGTCTATCCCGAGCTTGCCAGGCTCGACCTATTCTCAAATTCATCAAAGCAAATATCGGAATATTATTTCACGTCTGGCTCGGGGGCCTATCCTCGAGCTCAACACATTGTAAAAAACCCAGCCACAAGAGCTCGGGATATTATTTCACATTGGACTCGGGCTATGTTCTAGAGCTCAAATTATTGTCAAACTCCAGCCAACAAGCTTGAGATAAATATATTCAGAATAGGATTGAGCTTCCACTTAGCCTCCTATATGAAACTTTGTCTATTCGTCAAACTCGTTACTTCCAAAACTTTTAACGAAGCTCGAGGTCGAGCTCGTTCTTTTCAACTTCTAAACAAGGTAGAGGTCAAGCTCTTTCACTTCAAGTACTAATAAAGCTCGAGGTTGAGCCCATTTATGCCAAATTCTTTTACAAGGTCGAAGTCGAGCTCAGTTCTCTCAAAAATTTCAACAAGGGCAGGATCAAGTCCTTTCTTTCAAGATTTCTAATAAGCCTTAAAATCGAGCTCATTCCTTTCAAATTTTAGATAGTCAATACTTGCTATCCTAGACCTATGTGCTCGAGGGCCTATCGACTCGACATAACCATGCCTATTCTAGAACTTAATATACTTATGCATCTCATGCCAGAAACTCCCACATTGCGCATGAGCCCCTGACATGGATGCACGGGGGCCTATGATGTGTACAAAAATTATAGCTCGACCCCGAACTTTCAAGCATGGCCCGAGGTCAATACCTCGACCACTCTCGTCTTCAAATATCCTCTAAAAAGTGATCGGGCCCTTAGAAGTCGGGCCTAATAATTTGGCCCCGCTAAGGTCAGGCCCATATGCCAAAATATTGTCCTCGTCTCGAGCCTTTTTACGTGTTTTAGTCCTCTTATAACTTAATTACTCTATCTGATGAGGATAAGGACTCTAAATTGTTGAATCCTTCTACAACTCAACCACCAACGTCTATAAATACAAGACCTAGCCCCATTATTCAGGTATGTTTTTACAATACAATTACAATACA
>NC_036258.1:13162051-13178606 GCF_002742605.1 Olea europaea var. sylvestris | reverse complement strand
AAAAAAGCAAAACCTTTCAAGTTTAGAATACACTAGAAATTCATTTGCATAGAGTTTTCTCTTGGTGGTGGTGTAGTTCAGGCACTAGTTCAGTTCGCCGGAGTGGTTTCTGCGGTGCTCGGAAGCTACTGATTTTACTGTTGTATCCTGAGAAATGGACGCTCGTTTTAAACCTCACGCACGGACGGTGAGGGAGCGAATTTGTTTTAAGGAAATTGTGTGTAACACAGGCCTCGGGTTAAAATTCTATATTTCGGTTGTTTAATTCATGCAATTTTTCGTATTAAATTTACAGTCCATGCTTCATGAATTTATGATATATTGTTCGTATACTTCATGAATTTTAAATTCTATTGGAACAAAAGTTATTTGTTGGAAATAAAACTTTCAATGATCTGGTGAAAATTCGATATACGGTTGTTTGAATTTTGTTGACTTGCATAGTTGTAAAATTGAAAGGCTTTGTCAAAAAGATCTAAATTGTCTAAGAAGAGCTTGGGATTTAAGTGGTCCGGTTGTGACCCCCCTCCTCATCCGGGAGTCTTTTAATTGCGCATTATTCAAATTGACGAAACGAAAGACAACATTTCCCAGTTTTATCCACATACGCTGAATTTCCTACAAGCTTAAAACAGATTTTCATAAAGGAAAATTTGGTTTCCTATATTGATTATCTCTGAACTGATTAGTTTCTTATATTTGTTATATTGTGGAAACTAATTTGTTGTTTGGTTCTTTCGGAAGACGAAATGGCAACCGGTTCTACCAACATAGATTCCAACATGGATGTGTCCTAAGCTGAAGGTACCCAATCTTAGGCTGTGGGTTCTACTATGGGTGCAGGACCTAGTTCGGCTATGGGTGCAGCTATGACTGCAGGGCCTAGCTCTGTTATGGCACAGACTGTGGCTCCAATGCCAAGTCGTGCTGTGAGCCAACATGTGGCTAATGTTCCGGATAATGTACCAGTTAACCATGGGGAAAAGTCGGAGAAATTCAACGGCTTGAATTTCAAGAGGTGGCAGTAGAAAATGCTATTCTATCTGACCACCTTGAGTCTTGCGAGATTCTTGACTGAAAGTGCTCCAAAACTCCAAGAGGGTGAGGTGGATGTTCAAGCTATCAGTGCTGTTAATGCTTGGAAACACTCGGACTTCTTATGCCGAAATTACATCATGAACAGTTTGGCAGATTCGCTATACAACATGTATAGCACCATGAAAACTGCTAAGGAGTTGTGGGAGTCTTTGAACCGAAAATGTAAGACTGAGGATGCCGGGGCTAAGAAATTTATCGTCGGCTGATTCTTGGATTATAAGATGGTGGACTCCAAAACTATAATCAGTCAACTGCAAGAACTTCAAGTGATTCTTCACGAAATTCATGCCGAAGGGATGATTCTGAGTGAAACTTTCCAAGTGGCTGTAATCATTGAAAAATTGCCTCCCGCGTGGAAAGATTTCAAGAATTATCTGAAACAAAAGCGAAAGGAAATGAACGTTGAAGAACTGATTGTTAGACTTCAAATTGAAGAAGACAACAAGAGTTCCGAAAAGAAGTGGTTCAATCTTGGTGCGGCTAAGGCCAATATTGTTGAACATGGTCAAGGTAGTAAGAACTACAAAACCAAAGCTGGGGCATCCCGTGGAAAAGGGATCAAGCTGGGACCAAAAGGGGGCATTCATAAGAAGAAATTTCAAGGGAAATGCTTCAACTGTGACAAAATAGGCCACAAATCTTCGAAGTGCAGATTGCCAAAGAAGAAGAAAGAAGCAAATGTGGTTGACTACATGGCACATGATATGTCGGAGATGAGTCTCGCAGTAGTCATTTCTGAAGTGAACATGGTGGGTTCTAACCCAAAAGAATGGTGGATTGACACAGGAGCTACGAGACATGTGTGCTCTGATAAAGAGTTATATACTGCTTTTGAAGTAGTTGAGAATGGAGAGAAGTTGTTCATGGGAAATTCAACAACTTCTAAAATCAAGGGCCAAGGAAAAGTGGTTCTAAAGATGACTTCGGGAAAAGAGCTGACTCTCAACAACGTGCTGGATGTGCGAAAAATTCGCAAGAACCTTGTGTCCGGGTCACTTTTGAATAAGCATGGTTTTCGCATTGTGTTTGAGTCAGACAAGGTCATCTTGTCGAAAAGTGGAATGTTTGTCGGAAAAGGTTATGTTTCCGATGGAATGTTTAAACTCAATGTAATGGTTGTTAAACCAAAAATGAATAATAAAGTGAATGCTTCTGTTTACTTGCTTGAGTCTTCCAATGTGTGGTATGGTAGACTAGGACACGTTAACTATGATACTTTACATAGGCTAGTTAACTTGAAATGCATACCAGCATTCCATGTTGATTCCAAATATAAGTGTGAGACTTGTGTTGAAACAAAATTGACTAGGTCGTCATTTAAGTCAATTGAACGAAATACGGAATCACTTGATTTAATTCACAGTGATATATGTGATTTAAAATTTGTACAAATAAGAAGTGGTAACAATTATTTCATTACTTTTGTCGACGATAGTACGAAATACTGCTATGTGTATTTGCTAAAGAGCAAGGATGAAGCGATAGAGAAATTTGTTCTCTATAAGAATGAAGTTGAAAATCAACTTAACAAAAAAATTAAGGTGTTAAGAAGCGATCGAGTTGGTGAGTATGAAGCACTGTTTGCTGAATTCTGTGCACAACACGGAATCATACATGAAATCACCGCACCATATTCACTGCAACAAAATGGTGTTGCTGAAAGGAAAAATCGCACTTTAAAGGAGATGATGAATGCGATGCTAGTAAGTTCTGGATTATCTCAGAACATGTGGGGGGATGCTGTATTATCAGCAAATTACCTTTTGAATAAGGTGCCCCGAAAGAAAATGAAGAAGACCCCTTATGAGTTATGGAAAGGAAGAACGCCTTCCTATAAATACTTACGAGTGTGGGGGTGTCTTGCTAAAGTGGCTGTCCCAACACCAAAGAAGGTGAAAATAGACCCGAAAACTGTAGATTGCATATTCATTGGATATGCACATAACAGTAGTGCTTATCGGTTTCTTATGTATGAATCTAAAATCCAAGATATACACAGAAACACGATAATGGAGTGAGAAACGCTTCATTCTTTGAACATGTGTTTCCATGCAGGTCCGAAGAAGAGGCAAGTTCTTCTAAACGGATATATGAGACTATGATTGAACATAGTCAGGATCAAGAACTAGAAGAGGAGGTTGGGGTTGAACCTAGACGTAGCAAAAGGGAAAGGACAGAAAAATCTTATGGTCCAGATTTTCTGACCTATATGCTAGAAAGTGAACCTCAAAGTTATCAAGATGTTGTGAACTCTTCGGAAGGACCTCAATGGAAAGAGGCCATTAAAAGTGAAATAGATTCTATCCTGCAAAATCATACATGGGAGCTAGTGGATCTTCCACAAGGAAGTAAACTACTAGGCTACAAGTGGATTTTCAAACGAAAAATGAAAGCAGATGGAACTATTGAAAAGTATAAGACCGGGTTGATAATAAAAGGTTACCGACAACGGGAAGGCCTTGATTACTTTAATACATATTCTCCAGTAACGAGAATAACATCCATTAGAATGATACTTGTGATTGCTGCTTTGCAAAATCTTGAAGTACGTCAAATGGATGTTAAGACTGCCTTCTTGAACGAAGACTTAGATGAAGAAATCTATATGGAACAACCCGAAGGGTTTTCGTCTCCAGGACAGGAAAAGAAAGCGTGTAAATTGGTAATATCATTGTATGGCTTGAAACAAGCACCAAAACAATGGTATGAGAAATTTGATAGTGTCATGATGGAGAGTGGATTTAAGATCAACGAGTGTGACAAATGTGTTTACGTCAAAGACACTAAAGACGGATATGTCATCTTATGTCTTTACGTTGACGACATGCTTATTGTTGGCAGTAACAATAAGATGATTGAATCCATTAAAAATATGTTAAACTCGAGGTTTGACATGAAAGATATGGGTTTAACTGATGTTATACTTGGAGTGAAAATCTTAAGAATATCAAATGGGCTTGTTCTAAGTCAGTCACATTATGTGGACAAAATTTTAGGAAAATTCCATAAGAATGATACTGGCTTGGCTAGAACACCAATAGATACTAGTCAACATCTGTCTAAAAACAGAGGAGAAAGTATCTCTCAAGTAGAATACTCGAGAGTTATCGAAAATCTAATATACTTAATGAGCTGTACTAGACCACACATAGCCTACACAGTCAGTAAACTGAGTAGATACACGAGTAATCCAGGAGCTGATCACTGGAAAGGAATAGTAAGAGTACTAAGGTACTTAAGATATACTCGTAATTTTGGGCTGTACTATAACAGATATCCAGCGATCATTGAAGGATATAGTGATGCTAATTGGATATTCGACATAAAAGACTCAAAGTCCACGAGTGGATTTGTGTTCACTTTGGCAGGTGCAGCTATATCATGGAAATTTTCTAAACAAACAGTGATAGCCAGATCCACTATGGAATCTGAGTTTATAGCTCTAGATAAAAGTGGTGAAGAGGCTGAGTGGCTACGCAACTTCTTAGAGGATATTTGGCTACGCAACTTCTTAGAGGATATTTCAAGATGGTCAAAGCCTGTGCCAACAATTTGCATATATTGTGACAGTCAATCGGCAATTGGAAGGGCACAGAACAACACGTATAATGGTAAGTCTAAACATATACGTCGTAGACATAATACCATTAGGCAACTACTCTCAACTGGAGTTATCACTATTGATTATCTAAAGTCAAAGGATAACATTGCGGATCCGCTAACCAAAGGGTTAAATAGAGAGTTAGTTGAGAAATCATTGAGAGGAATGAGACTTAAGCCCTTGAATGGATAAGTTAATACAAAGGAAAATCTAACCTAGTTGACTGGAAATCCCAAGATCTAGGTTCAAAGGGACAACCTAATTGTAAAGACTTGATAGAATCACTGTAGGGGATATTACCTCCTGTCCATTCCTATGATGCGATAATGATGCCCGTAAAGATGAAAGATAAGCAATAGGCTTTTAATGATTCTTATGCATGGAAACTCGAGCCAAGTAATGCGGGTTACTTGTAATAAGAAATCACCTATGTGAGAGAGAAGTGGGGCCGCTTCTAAGGGAATTGTGTGGGGCGCAATTCTTGTGAACTCTCACAGAACCAGGCGTATGTTCATGGCCAAAACGAACATAATAATGAGAACTGAAATGTGTTAGGAAGAATCCTGTGTGAAGTGTATCATCGTTTGCATAAATGGTAGAACAGTTCAAGGACATCGCGTCTACTGGTCAGCCAGTGAAGTAAATATGCTTTCACAAGCGAAGGTTCAAAGGGTAACACCTACCTATCGTATGCAGGTTTCAACTGTTGAACTATATCACCAAGTCACGTGTCACATTCACAAGTCGTCATGTGTCACATTCATAAGTCGTCATGTGTCACATTCACAAGTCGTCATGTGTCACATGCATGAGTCGCTCTCAATTTTCATTCATGTGGGGGATTGTTGGAAAAATTGGCCGACTTTGGCACGAGTTTTGAGTGGGATCCGGTTGTTCAATTTGGAAGATGAAAGTTGATTTGTGTTCTCCTTCGTGAGTACATCGACATTATATACTTACTTGCTAAAGTTGATGCTCGGGTGAATGAGAAATTGAGGCTCAAAGTATGCCACTCAAAAGGGAGTTTATGTGGGAAAAATGAATTTGTCCCACATAGAAAAAAGATGAGAAACTCCAAAGGTCATTGCCATTAATGGTAGCCTAGCCTATAAATAGTGGCTCATTTTCCTCATTTCAACACACACAAAAAAAAAGCAAAAACTTTCTAGTTTAGAATACACTAAAAATTCATTTGCATAGAGTTCTCTCTTGGTGGTGGTGTAGTTCAGGCACTAGTTTAGTTTGCCTGAGTGGTTTCTGCGGTGCTCGAAAGCTACTGATTTTACCGTTGTATCCTGGAAAACGAACGCTCGTTTTAAACCTCAAGCACGGACGGTGAGGGGACGAATTTGTTTTAAGGAAACTGTGTGTAACACAGGCCTCGAGTTAAAATTCTATGTTTCGGTTGTTTAATTCATGTAATTTTTCGTATTAAATTTACAGTCCATGCTTCATGAATTTATGATATATTGTTCGTATGTTTCATGAATTTTAAATTCTATTGGAACAAAAGTTATTTGTTGGAAATAAAACTTTCAATGATCTGGTGGAAATTCGATATACGGTTGTTTGAATTTTGTTGACTTGCATAGTTGCAAAATTGAAAAACTTTGTCAAAAAGACCTAAACTGTCTAAGAAGAGTTTGAGATTTAAGCGGTCTGGTTGTGACCCCTCTCCTCATCTGGGAGTCTTTTAATTGCTCATTATTCAAATTAATGAGATGAAAGACAACATTTCCTGATTTTATCCACATACACTGAATTTCCTATAGTTATATAGCTTATAATATTTTTTCCCAAGAGCCAACAGTGTTTGGAAATCATCTATTTCCATTTCTGTATAAATTAGATCCTTAGGTATATCATTAAAATCAACTTAAAATTAAGGTCACAAATACAAACACAAAATATCCAATCTCCATCACATACCCAAGTATAGAACAACCAACTGGAACAATATGTCACGAACATAAAACTATGGTTATGAAGTTAAAATTGAGGTCACAAAATTTAAAATAAACAAAATTGGATGAATTATTCTTGATACAAGTCTAAATAAAGTAAAGTCTATTGAACGAAAAATGACAAAGTATTTCAAATAGATGGTATCAATACATGCATTGATGTAGGGATGTCAACGAGTCGAGTCAGCTCACGAGCCGAAACTCAAGGCTCAGGCTTGGCTAGAGTAAAATGAAGCAAGCTTTTTTCAAGCCCGAGTAAAAGCTCGGCCAAAAAAACATGGCTTGCCCCCAGTCGGGCCGGCTCAATTTTTTTTAGTTAGTGACAAAATTACAAATCTAAATTTTTTGAAAGAATTTAAAATTTTCATAATTTATACGAGTTATAAATTAAATAAAAATTACAACTTATAAAATTGCGTAATTTATACGAAATTACAAATTAAATAAAAGTTACGACTTACAACCTTCCTCCTTTTTTCGGGTTTGGGACTAGCTACATGACATATGCTGAGTTAAAATTGTGCACAAATAAAATATTTCGTGTACAATTTTTATTGAAACAAACAAATTTAAAAGTTACATATTTTTTTCAAACAAATTATTTTAAATACTTACAACATTCTATGTTTAGATCTGCTGCAACTCTTCGACCATTATACTGTCAACATGTTCTTGAACACGTAATTTCGTACATTCTCAGTCCTTCAAGCATATTAAAGCTGCCAATATATTTTCTTTTAATCTCGAGCGTTTGTCTGATAAAATTTGATCACCTAAACTGTATGCAGCCTCCGATGCTACCATAGACACTGGAGGTGTTAGTAGATCACGTTCAATTTTTGATACAATTAGATATTGTCTTTCGTTACACCTCCACCAATTTAGAACACTAAATTCCTACAATTTTTTTGGTTGCAACACTACGAACGTTCACGCACATATACCAAGCTAACTCAGAGGGAATTTCAAGATTTGTACCAATGACATTTATCACTCTAGACATTGATGAACTAGAACTAAATGAGAGAACACTTGTATTGCTTTCCAAATAATTTCATAAATCATCTGAATTTGTTGAAATAATTCTTGAAAAAGAACTTTGATATGTAGAACTACATTGACATTCTTTTTAGCATAATAATTATACATTTCACATAACATAGATTTTATATGTGCATGTGATAATTCCACATTCATGAAATTTGAAATTCCCTTTATAGTGGCTTTTGTGTCAATCAAATTAAGTTCAGGGTCCATTACTGAAGTTAAAATAAATAAAGAGGGTAAATCTTCCCAATATTTACGAAATTTTAACTCCATAGAGCAGACTACGTCAGAAAAAATGGCAAATTCCTGTATTTATGAAATATTTGTGAAATGTAGAAAAAATGTTGTAAATCAAATGAAGATACGGGGTAATAAATTTCGCTACATTCCTTTGTAGTATCGAAAAATTTTTTTGAGAATTTTTCACGTAAAATGCAATAGACCATTCCCAATCTTCTAAACTATATTCGGGTTTGTATGTATGCCTACCATTATAATATAATGAAATCAGTTTATCGTAATTTTCACACGAATGCAATATAAGATATGTAGAGTTTTATCTATGTGTTACATCAGTGAGGAATAATTTCTCCAGTAATCCATACTTTACATACAAACTGTTAAATGTTTGCTTTCTTGCTGGTAATACAGTGATAAAATTTATAGCTTGTGTAATTTTATTTAAAGAAGAACTTATATGTTCTAATCTAGATTTTACAATCAAATTGATAATAAGGCATATACAACGTTGATGAAAAAATAAACTTTCAAATGTAGGGTTAAGATTATTAATAAATCTTTCGATAATACCTTTGTTCACACTAGTATTATCAAAAGTAAACTTCAAACTATATCTTATATACCATATTCATGTAAGATATATTTTAAAACCATATATATTTTAGTGGCATTATGAGGATATTCTACACATCTGAATGCAATAATCATTTTATGTGAAAGCTACAAGTGATCAATATAATGAGCCGTAATAGCAATATAACATTTTCTATTACCACCGGCCCATAAGTCAAAGGTAAATAATATAATATTATTAAAAGCTTTTAGACCTTCAATAGCAATTTTTTTCTTTTGTTAAATAATTTTATATTATCTAAACGAAGATTATTTTTATAATAAGAAGAATACTTGAGTTGGAGATCTTTAGCACGAGCCAAGTAAAGTGTACTGAGTCTATCCTTATAAGCGACATCTCTGCTGCAGTCACGTATGCTGCTATTCTTTCACGAAATCTTTCCTGTGAATATACAAAGGTGGAAAGAGTATAACAAGAACCGTCAAACACTAGTTCGGTCTGTTTTGGGTTGAGATCTACTTGTTTCACTCTGCAACTCCTTAATATGTATCTATTCAAATGTGTTGTGCTCAATTCGGGCTTCTAACTAAGTTCTTTGGCATAGTAATTGCAACATGCTTTCCAAATATCTACTCCATTTTGAACACTAATTTTTTTACGTGTCATATGTTGCCAACAATCCAAGGATTCTTTTTTCGACCTTTTAATCTCGAGTACTTCTTCCTCTTTAATATCCTTTACATCAATTGAAACATTTTGAGATGCATCGTAACTAGATGGAGTACTCGAGTTGTTCTTAAACTGATTAAGCTCATCACTAGTAAAATCCATTTATAACTAATATAGTACAAAATACTAAATATTAGAGTTAAAGAAATTGAATATGAGAGCAAAGAAATTGAAGTTGAAACTTGAATCTATAATACTGCATGTTAAAATTGATCGAAACAATTTGATCTGAAACTTAAAAATTTACCTCGTATTTATACCCAAAAAAATCCGTTTTTTCTCCAACTTTGAATACATTGATGTTCTATATTTAGATACAATCCACCATATGTCACTTGTAAGAGGGCAAGGACGGGGGGAGTTTCTAATAAAATTTTTGCAAAATAATGCCTTGTCATAGAAAATATATTGCTCCTAATGTTATGAAAATCTTAACTCTAAGCACAATTTTAACATTTTTATTAACAGAATGTCACAAATATAAAACTAAAGTCACATAAACTTAAACTGTGAATGGTTATGTGAATGTAATCCTTCACATACCCACACAATCAACCACACACCCAAACACATTTAACAAAAATATTGACAAACACTAAATATAGGCCACAATAAAAAATTTGGTCACAATTTGTAGATGCTAAGTCACATTATACCAAAATTAGGTCACATTTTACTAAAATTAGGTCATAAAATAGCAAAATCATGGTTACATTTTACCAACATTAGGCCACTAGAAACACATTCACATCATACCCAACATACTCGTACACAATATTTGACATTGCAAAGAATTTAAACAAAAAATAAAAATAAAAAAAATGAACAACATACATGGGATTTACCTTCTTCGATGAGGATTTGCCAGTGGAACTGATCATTTTATTGGTATAGGTTCTTCATTTTTCTTCCTTTTCCCATTGTCTTTAACTTTTTGAGGTTGTTCTTCCTCAATGGAATGAGCATCCTGATTCGCACTTTGAGTCAAAATCACTTTCTTCAATAATGGTCAGTGAATATTGGAAAATCATATTAAAATATTAATAATGTTAAAACATTAATTAACACCTAAATTATGAAATTATAATTACGTGTAATACCTCATTGTTGAATTGTACAGTTAAAAGGTAGGGATTCGCTTAATTTTTTTTAAATTAAGTTAGCGATGAGTAAGAGGATATAAAATAGCCACGGAGCAAAGCTTCTACATTGTATTTAAATTACAAACGTACTTTTTTTTTAGATTTGATAATTGGAACGGTTATTTTGTGGTTACATATTGAGGAAGCAATTTTTTAGATGAATGTCAGTCGATTTCTATAGACGATTTTTTTTTATTATCCAATTTTAGGGGAAAGTATTAATGTTGATAATAAACATTGGCTTATTGTCTACTACTTATGTATTTTTTAAATTTATTTTGCTATTGCAACAACCCAATGCTCGTTTAAATGATCATTATTGGAAAGAATGGAGTTCTTTGCTTTTTTCCTTTTGACAAACAAGTTCTATTCTTGGGAAAGTTATTGCTCTCATGCACTGCACCTGAGTAATGTATAATTTAATAAGTTCAAATATTTGGTTAGTTTTCTTGTCCAAGTTAAAATGCATTGGATTTGAGATATGCTATACTTCTATTTATTTGCCCCATGTTTTGGCTTATTTTTCATTTCATTTTCATTTGATAAGTGTATTGGTTTTATTGTGTGTATTTGAAATAAATTCTATCCAATCTTCTACGAATTTAGGATGTATTTTTGAGAGTTTCAAGTTTGTGTTTGTCTTAATTCCCTGAAATTCAATTATTTCTTAATTTCTATAAATTGTTGAAATACAGTGTCTGTGTTCAAGATCGTCGTCTCATGAAATTATTCTTGATTTTGAACTTCAAAGGCTGAATTTTTAATCTGCTCGACGCGGCGTTCCAGCTTGTTGCCCAACATGAATTGGAGGGATCATATTTACTCATTGTAGCCAAGAAAGGTAAATTAAGAATTTGTGATAGATATTACTGGCTTGATAATAGATTAAATACAAAAGTAAATGAAGTATTGGAGGCAATGGCATTATTACACTCTTATCTAAGAAGAAAGAAAAAAGCTACTTCGTGATGACCAAGATTTGTGTCAAAATGTTTTAATTATGTTGGAAAAATAATTAGTTGCAGTAGTGTTCAGAACAATATAATGCAGAAATATAAAACTTATCGTTTGATCGAGTCTCGTGACAGCACGATGTCTTAAAATGAAATTGCCTGTCGATAATTATTGCGACCTCCGTGGACAATCACTCCCAGGATACAACGATCGTAAACTACTTGTGCAGCAATCACGAATGGTTTTTCCAGAACTCTCAATTGTACTCCAAAATATATGTAAAAACCCGAGTATAAGAAATTCATAATATGAAAATGAAGGATTGATACAAGAGGATTTTTTCTATTTTCTTTTGTGTGTATTTTTCTCAAAACGAGATATGAGTTTATATAGGCAGGATGGAAGTAACAGTCTTCACCATGATCAGAGATTAATTCAGAATTTTAATGACTGAGTAGTGGGTATTTTAATAACTGTTAGTGGGTTGTTACAAAAACAAACAGTCAGAAAATACTGGGTAGTTTTTCCCATTAAATAATAATAAAAAATCATTTATATTAGTCAAGGAAGAAGCCCAAAAGCCCAAGGCCCCAATCACGACATTTTCATATCTGCGTGGGGAGTGACTCAAACCCCTGATGTCCCACACAGATGCCACATTTCCTACGACTTTGACACTTTATCTAATTTGATTATTTTTTTCACATTTTATATTTATACCATAAATATATAACAAATTATGGTTAGTGTTCAATATTATTTGGCCCTTTTCTCTTTATTGAATACCTTCAAAATCCAAATTAATATGTTAGTTGACAGAAGTGAAAAATAATCCCAAAGTGACAACATACAAAAGAAAATCAACCATCTTCTAAATCTATTCAAAGATTTTGATTCGCGTTAAATATTATTTCACATTTTTTTACTATTTGTCACTTTTTTGAATGCGTGTCACTTTTTTGAATTTCTGTCACTTTTTTTTCTTTATAAATTCTTGTCACCTCATTGAATTACTTCCATATTTAATGATACAGAAAGAGCGATGAAGTGATTTGTATAGGACTAATAAGCTTCGTGTTCGTGCAAAATTCGCAAGTGTACGAAATCATTGACAAATAATATTATGATGAGTTATAAGTATTTTTCCACAAAAAATAAGTCTTAAATAGAATTTTCTCGATCCATTATCCAATTTGAATGTAACTAACAAAAAGAGATTTATGTTTATTATATCTAAATTATCTACTAATTAACTAATATGATTATAAACTAAAATATGAGATATATGTGTTAGAATTTCGAATCCACCAATTAATATCCTATTTCCAATTCTCAGCTTATATAATTTAGTGTGATTTGTCTACGTATGACAATCGATAATCCAATTTTATTTTATTATCTCTCGCAAAATAAATTAAACATATTCTAAGCAATGACCCGACCATATTCTTGGTTCGAATTCATATGCAAAGTAACACATTCAATTATACATTATCAATATGATTATATACGCCATACATGTTATTACTAACCTTTATTGTCTGTGTGCTGACATTGCAAAGTTCTAAATCTATTATGAACCTTCTAACACTACAACAAGTAACTAATTACTTAATTGATGATCAAGTAATTAAATAATTCAAGTGAACATAAAAGATCAATCAATAATACAAATTAACTAAACTAGTTAGCATTTGAATATAAGGTTCATCTTCATCCCAACATAAAAGACATATAGCCTAACGTGTTTTAAAGATAAAACAACAAAAAAATTGGAAAATCATTATTCGAAATTTATAAATATAAGGAGATGTGAAATCTATTTCTTATCCTTGATCTTCAATTTCAAGATTTGATTTTTCAAATTCTTGATGTTTCTTGATTTAATCCACGTGCTAGATTTGTTCTTATCTCTAAATTATACTGAATTTGCCCATTCTTTCTTGAATGATTTTATGATATGATATGATGGGTGAGATAGAAATTCCACAATGTCTTCCCTTATAGCCGTTGAAAATTATGTCAAGATCGCTTTCAAATTAGGTTCCAAATGTGTTTAACTAAAATATGGAAAGCTGCTCGAACTTTGAAATTAGGTTCCAAATCAATTATCGAATATTTGTAATTTGGTCATCGAACTTTGAAAATCATTCATTTTTGTCGATTTTTCGTTCATTTCTTCTCATTTCACGTCCAATCATTGAGTTGCTTTTAAAAAAATGAAATATACAAGAGATTAGACTATAATTTATCAAAAGTAATAAAAAATATTATAATTTAAAGATCTAAATAAGTGTACATAATATACTTATCACTCTAATTAACAATGATGGTGTTTAAACAATTCTTTTAACATTTGCGTTTTGACATTTTCGTTAAAAAGACACATAACATGTTGTGCGGCTTGTGCCACTTTTTATTTAAAATTTCGCATAGAATTAATTTCTAGTAGAACAAACATATCAGTAGCTTTTCGTTTCTTTACATACTTTAATTCAAGTTGCTAAAGTGAGTAGTCAAAGTTTTATTCATTTAATGGCCAGAATTAAATAAAGATATAACAACAAATCTTTGAAGAAAAAAATTGATTTCGATCCGAAATTATTCATTGTCAATACAATATTCTTGATACTACAAAAATTTCCAATAATTGGAACTTTACAAGCTCCTACAACAAACGTTGTCTGTTCTGTATCTAATTCCAGTAATGTAGCAGCAACGAAACATATCTACTTCAATCTAACATGAATCTTCTTCTCAATGAAAAATAATAAATAGAAAAAAGAATGTCAATGAATGATCACTGATCAGCAAAAACATAACAACGTTAATAAGGACATTAATAGTTTTATCATAATCAAAATAAGGAAAAAAAGTAAAAAAAAAAAAAAAATAATAATAATAATACAATCTTAGCTCGCACGAAGGCAATCTAATTGGACTCGATCTTTCTGTCTCGATAGTATCTTTAGCTGTGCCTTTTGACACTCCAATTTGCTGCCAAATTCCTTTCTTCGACTGCAACCAATTGCTCGAACAACTTTTGGAAACTCAACAAACCCTTTAATCCCTCGTTTAATATGAGGATTTTCAGGCTCTGGAGTAGCTCTTCGCTTCAATGCCATTGAAAGAACACCACAACTCGGCTTCTCAGGCAAAACCAACCTCATATTTTTCACTAAAGAAGCACAATCATCAGCATTTGAAGCAGTTATATTGCGACAACCATGATCTTCTTTCATGGGAACTGATGATTCCCTTTGAATGTTTTTGGCACCACCCGTTAATTCCAACAATTTTTCTTCCATCAAGAGTATTGCGTCTGCAAGTTTCATTTGTATACGTTCTTCACTGATAACCTCTGCTGTTCTCATCATTTTCCTTTCCTCCTCCATTTCTTTCTTCATCCTGTTGATTTTTGCTTTATCAGATGAAGCTTCAATGCCATTGAAAGAACACCACAACTCGGCTTCTCAGTGTGAGAAGAAGAGAAGCTGAAGCTGAAGAAGCTGGAGGAAGAGAAGCTGAAGAAGCTGGGAAGGAAGGCAGCGCCTAGGCGCTTTCTGTTTTTGCTGAACATTATTCTGAGATGTGTAAAAGGGATTTTCGTAGAGCTTCCAAGTCGGGGATATTGAAATGGTAATTGGAATATTGGGTATGGATTGATTGTACCATGAATTTTCTTGGCTTCGGACCATAATTATCTCTTCCACCGGACACTATTCTAGCTTAATTAATTTCTTGTGATTCTTTGGAGAAGAGCCTTTTCTTGTCTTGGATAAAAGTACCGATTTTCTTTAAACTTTGAGACGAGATGGTCTAATATAGTGTTAAGCTCTTGAATTTCTGTTTTTGTATTGGTAGAAAAATGATGAGCCACAATGTTGCTTCAATTAAGTCCAGCTCAAAGTGCTCTGTCCTAAGAGGGTACATTGAGTAAACGACGCATAATCTAACATGGAGGGTCCAATTCTCTAATCATTGTTACATTTTTTCACATGGTTCCTTGTAATTATTTCCTTCGTTAAGAGGTATTAATACAATTAGATCATGTGATTATGATTAAACAATAGAATGTTGGCACGTGCAAAGACTTGCATTATGTGAGAATCCAACGCAACCAAGAAAGGAATATGCTATTTGTACATAATGCAGTGTTCATAATGGTATCTATTTTCTTCACATGGAGGGGGACCCACTTCATTCAATAGAATGTTGGCATGTGCAAAGACTTGCATTATGTGAGAATCCAACGCAACCAAGAAAGGAATATGCTATTTGTACATAATGCGGTGTTCATGATGGTATCCACCATCTTTACATGGAGGCGGACCCACTTTAAATAAAATATAATTTATTCGAAATGGGTTCCCCTCAATATGAGGAGGGAGGACACCGTTATGGACATTCTAATGTACGTATAGCATAATCCACCTAGAAATGCTTAGAAAATATTCCTCCAATCAAAGCGTACCAAGAAAACATTTTCTTATACTATTGTTATACTTAGTACTAACATCATGTTTGACAAAGTTTAAATAATAACTTGAGGCCATTAGAGTTACTTTTTAATTCACATATGTTATAGAACTTACAATTTAATACTCACTCATTAACCATAAATTCTATATGAACTTCAACTTATAAGCAGTAAATGTTATATTGCAGAAATTAGATGAAATTTTAACTTCTTCATTTTTTTTAATTTTTTATTTTTTTAAATTATGTTTAATACCGTTCAATTCAATATATCGAATGCATGATTTTTAGTATAATTGATTTAACCATGAGTATGATACAATCATTCAATGGACCAATCAACTATCCAGAGCCGGTCCTGTGATTTATGGGCCCTGAGGCGAAGCGTGTAAAGTAGGCCCCTAGCGAAAGCAATTTAAATATAAAATTCAACGGTATATTATGCGATCTATTATTAACTTAAAAAACTAACATTAAAAAAACAACTAAATATATTATAGAAACGATTTATATTATAAACCATCAAAACCAACAATGTTTCAAACAATTAGTTGAATACTATTCGTCTTGCCGTTTTAGAGGCAAAAACATCAATCAAATCTGAATAATTTAGCTGTCCAACCATTTCTTTTTCTATTGATAACATAGCCAACCCGTTTAATCTTTCTTGTGACATAGTTGATCGAAGATAGGTCTTGATCAACTTCAATTTTGAGAAACTTCTTTC
>NC_036258.1:13135799-13156521 GCF_002742605.1 Olea europaea var. sylvestris | reverse complement strand
CCCACCACACGCATCTGTTATTTCAGAAAACAATTACAAAAGGAAGCGCAGACAAGTACTGCATCAACAAGGATATTTGTCCGCAAATTTTTTTTCTAACATGGAGATTTGTGTAAGTACTGCATCAATGACAATTAGTGGTTTTATTTCTGTAAAAGAAAAGTTTAAAGCTCTTACTGAGACAGTGAAGTGGTATTTTTTTGAACTGGATTTTTGACCATAAGATTTACGTCAAATTAGTTTATGTATCTGGGATGTGTTTATTTTGGAAATATTAACGGTTAATTCTCCAAAAATTTTATATGTTTCCAATCATTTAATTTGATAAAGCTTAAGATTTGAATTAGCAATCGGCATCTAGAAAAGGGGTATTTTACTTTCATGATTTGGTAATTTTCCTACTCTATTTTATATGATTTATATTTGTTGTTGTTTCAGTGCTGCAGCTATGTTGTAACCAGTTAACAGAAACATACCAAAAGAGATAAAAAGGTTGAATGCTCTTGCACTCGAAAACAATAGACTAAATGAGCAAATTTCTGAAAGCTTGGGAAATTTGGGAGGGCTCGAGACGCTTTATTTGGGCTCCAATCAACTATCCGGTCCGATTCCAGTTGAATTGTCTGATTTTTATGTTTTAAGTTTTGATTTTTAATTGTTTATTTGGGACTCATTTATAATTTTTTGAAAATTTGGAATTATAATTGTAATTAGTTCTTTATTTTTTCTTTTCTTTTCTTTTTGTTTTACTTAAATGGAAGGGTATATTTGTCATTTTACAACTTTTTATTGAGAAAATAGGTGAAAATGATGATTTTCACAATGAAAGGTGTAAATAGGGATAAAAATGCTAAAAAAAAAAAAGGAGGGAAAAGTGAAAGGTGAGGAAGTTTTGCACAATTAACTTCAAACATAGCGATAAACCATTTTGAAAACACAATGTTCTTGCCCCATGATCAGTGTTTGGTTTATGCCTCAGAACACCAGGGGAAACATTCCTCAAAGCATAAAAAAATTTCTAGCATAAATACCTCAAATTTATAGACTGTCTGAGACTCTAAATTCTATGCAGAAAGCATACATCTTTTACTCAAATGATTCGATTCTATCTGTGTGTGTTCAGCGAACTTCCAGGCAGACAGAGAAGAGGAACCTTCCCCATAGGCAGTGACAAAATATCCCTCGAATCAAGATGAAAAATTGAGCTCTTCTGTTCAGAGTGCAAGAATTTTGGTGCCAAACCAAACCCCACCCCCAACACAACTGGCCATGAGGCTAAGGTCGATTTGGCACATACTGCACAAACCCATTAGTTTCTGCTGCTCATGACAGTCTGAAATGTTGGAAGGATTAAAGGTTTTTCGTTTTTCAAGTTCACTATATATTAACAGTGTCCAAGAATTGTATGAATAAATCATAATGCTTATATTTAAGATCACCGTAGGCTTGTTGCTCTCCCCAAAAATATAGAATATCCAACGTCTTCCAATATGATGCATGTGAGAAGTTGGGATCTTGAAGCTCTCGTAACCAAAATAAATATAGCAAAAATTTAGAATAATCTTCATAAAGCCTCCCATGATGAATTTCCTGGTGGGTTTGTTGCACAGTAATTAGCTAATGAGTTTGGTAATGAATTTACGATGATACCAAAGAAAAGATGTGCCTTAAGTTTTGGGGGGCTATTTTGGATATTGATGACAAGTTCGAGAACGATTCTTTACTTATAACATGCAAAGAATACAAGAGAATCCTTGATTAGGCAATGACATTATCTCAACTATTCACAACCCTTAATTCTTACATATTCATTTATAGACTGCTAATATCTTAACCATATTAGGACACGTGACAGAGTACAATCACCTAATGGAAAATATGTTAAACCCTATGAACTCATTATCCATTTCACTTTAGGTACAAGGGCTTGAGCAATTAACTTGGAATATTTATAACTAGAAGCCAAGAAATGAATATATCGATATCTCTATCCCAGGTCAGTTTTCCTTTACTCTTTTTCCAGCCAACAGAACTCCCTTTCAAGTTCAAAAATATCATTCCATCTCAAACCTAGCACTATGTTGTAATTACTAAACAGGGAATCCCAAGCCTAGAATCAAAATTAATGCACACCGACCCCAATGAAAGAAGAACCCTAATTCTGTCGAGCCATTTGAAAACATGACTACAAATTCAATCTACTGTGTAAAGGTCTCTAGGCAAAATCCATATCCACATTTTCAAATTCATCCAATTAAAACCAAAAAAGATCCAATCTTTTCTCAACCCTTCTTAATTAACCACAATCCGTACTTATTATAAGCACCCTTTTCCTAAATTCCAATTCCAAAAAATAATTACATGCATACAGACCCACATAAACCATATTTAAGTATTTAGACGTAATAAAAACATAAAATCAATTTAAAAATGAAAAGGTATATCGGACCTGTTGAAAGATGGCGTGGTGAGCTATTTTATAATCCTTGTGAAGAAAATAGAGCCCCGCCGCAGATGCCAACGCAGCGCTGGTGAAGAACGACGCAAATCTCACCCTTAGGAGATAGCCCATTATTCTTCTTCTTCAATTCTCACCAATTTGAATCGATTGATTCCAATTTTTCGACATCAACGTAAGCAGCAAAATAGGGGAGGAAGAATTTGTAGCACTTAAATTTCAGGCTTTCAGCAACAACTGCTATAACTTTGTCGAAAATTTCAAAATGGTAATTGAAGTATTTTTCTTACAGTATTGATCACTAAGGTTTTTAATAATTACACTAATAATCACTCGACGAGAAATGTTAACAACTGTTTTTACGTGGTACCGTTAAATGCTAACATAGACACAAATGGCATTAACTAATCCGTCATATCATGTATAATCGCAAAATTTATTAAAATTGATCAAAAATATAATTTTAATTTAAAGTCACATTTGTATAATACTATTTAAAGTTGAAAATGCATTGCGCGTTATTCTGAAATACTTTATAAGTGTTATAAAAGTAGTATTTGGTACAATTTGTTGGAAGGATTTAATGAGTGTCAAATAAATTAAAATATATATATATATATATATATATATATGATAGAAATTTAAATGAATAAATTGTACTATCAAAACTCAACTTCTATGATTCAAATTTTTTTGATGATAAAATATTACAAAAGAGCAACTTTTTATACTACATTTGCTATATAAGAATTAATTGCTAATACATTAATTTAAACAACCATTAAAATTCCTACATAATTGAATAGAAATAAATTTATCTATAATAACACTAGATTCATGTAGATCACGATTTATCAAATAAAGATTCAATGAGAATAGATTAATGTGATGTTAATTAATTGCATAAAATTCATCAATTACAATAATTTTGTAATATTTATTACATATTGAAAAATGAAGAATAAGATATTATTGAAATAATTGAATTATAGTAAAGTTAAAATAATACAAAAAATGCTTCTTACTTGATAATATATTATAGATATAATCACATCATGATCTAATTTTCTCATCCGAATGATACAAATTGAACATTATTTCTAACTCTTCGATTTATTGATCACCAAAATTCAAAGCCACTTGAGATCAGTTTAGCTTTTAAGATGCTGAGTAGGGGTTTTTTTTTTTTTAATAGTTATTGAGTAACAATTACTGCAAATAAAATAATTCAAGGACAATTTGAAATTTTCAAGAAAATTTAGTGATCATTGTTGGAATTAGCCCTTAGGCTTTCGATTGCAGCGAATGTGGCCTCCTTCTTGAAAATATGAGGCTTTCATTCAAGAAAGATTTTAGGATTGATTTGATTGCAAGAATGAAATTTGGATAAAAAGAAAACAAATTTCAGGAAATTGAATTGTCTAAAATTTAATTTATTGAAAATTGTCAATTAAATATATTTGATTGACATAATTTTTCACCTAGAAAATATTGAAATTTTGGATCTTTTGGTGTTCGTTTGGCTTTATTTTTTTATAAAAATTATCAATTAAATGGATAGATCTTTTTACAATCGTGGATAGAATTTATTTCCATTGCAAATATAAAAAAAATAACAAAAAAAAGGTGGGAAACCCATTTTCTCACCAAACCAATTTAAGCAAAAGAAGGTCATGTGGGGGGAGGGGGAAAATGAATTCCATGGAAAATTTATGATATCAAGCAAGCAAAAAGTTGGAAAATGAAATTTTTTTTCCATTTTTCATGGAAAATCTTCCATATCAAACATGGCCTTAGTAACTTTTTATGAGGAATACTGGTGACGCCCATGAAATGTGTGGATAATAATGACCTCTAACATGAGCCTCATTTTCTGTGAAAAATATATTTTAGAATAGTGATTTTTTCCGGAGAATATATAGTTAAAAAATAAGATTTTTTTTTGAATTTAGGCATAAAATTATTTTATGAAAGAATGTGTAATTGAAAATAAATTTTTAGAGAAATGTAGGCCAAATAGTAAATTTAAATGTTTGATTGAAGTTAAAGCTTAACTTTAACTAGGTAATAGAAGTTACTTTTAATTTTCTATAAAGTGAGAATTGTGGCATGGTCCAAATCTTTCTTCTTTTGTAGACTTCATCCAAATGTTTAGTTTGTGCTATTCACAAACTCAAATATCTGAGAAAGTCGCACCAAAGGGACAAACTGATGTTTGTATCTATTTGACTATTTGTTGACCACAACAAAGGATTTTGACCACTTTTAAAAAGGATAAAATTGTAAATTTACATATTTTCACAAAAAAAAAAAAATTATAATGATTAAATCAAAATTTAAAAAAACAAAAACAAAAATCAACCAAAACCACGCATCCAACCCCTTATCCCAAAATTAAAGGCGAAAAACCACCGCCATCGCCTCACCCAATCTAACACTACCGTCTCCACATACCCAAACCCTAAACCCTAACCAAAAAATATTTTCACAGAAATCGATTTATCAACAACAAAAAAATATCAAAACCTATTAACGAAGCAATTACAATGTACAATTGCCGTAGTGCCCCAAAAATCCAAATTGAAAACATCATAGAAGAAAATGGAAAATTTCATTATTAAAGATAACCACGTAGAGTTACAAGTGAACAAAAGATAAACATATTTTTATACGTATGAGTGTATTAGGAGATCTAGGGCTAGGATTTTGAGTACCTAGGACACGGTGTTGCACCCAACCCCTCCTACAGTGAAATGTGACCAAATGAGAATTAGCGAGTGCATATGAATATTAAAAATGAGAGAGAGTTACACTATTGCAGTTGTAATTACTGAATTGACTCTGAATGGATAAAGAATTTATTAATTGGTTCTAAGTAAATTGTGGATTTTTAGGAATTGGATGAGATGAAGAAGCATTGAAGGAGATGAATCTTTGAGTTTTGGCAGTTTACGAGGGTAGGTAACGATGGCATCTGTGACATGTGGAGGTATCGTTTGGGGCTTAGTTTGAGGTGATGATAGTTGCAACATTGGAGGCTCAATTTGAGGCGATAATGGTATCGACATTGGATGGGTGGTGGTGGCGATATTTTTAGACCTTTGATTTTAGGGTATAGGGTTGGATAAAGGATGGGAAGAAGGAGATGGGTGGGTGGTTTTAGTTTTGGTTTTTGTTTTTTGTTTTTGATTTTTTGATTTAATTATTATAATTTTTTTGTGAAAATGTGTAAATTTACAATTTTACCCTCTTAAAAATTGATCAAAGTCTATTAAAGTTCACTAATCACTATTATGGTCAATTAATAGTCAAATGGATGAAAATCCATTAGTTCTTGTGGAACAATATTTGAAAGGTTTAGGCAAAATAATGGAAGTATATAGATGATATGCTCATCAAATGTCTGGTTTGATGAAAATCATTTGAAACACCTAGAAGAAACCTTTCATTAACTTTGAAAAAATCTTATGAAATTCAATCCATTGTAATGTCTTTCGAAGTCACGTCTGAAATTTTTTAAGGTTTCATGGTAAACTAACGAGGTATCGAAACAAACCTTGATAAAATACGAGCCTTTACAAAGATGTGATCTCCAACAAAGTCTAAAAAGTTATAGAGTCTCACGGGGAAAGTCGCATCCTTAAGCAGATTCGTTTCACGAGCTATAGATGCTCTCATTTCTTCCAAATATTAAAGGTGGTAGAATTTTTTAATTTACAAAAGAATGCGAACATGATTTCCAATCTTTAAAAGAACATTTGGGAAAGGCTTTATTATTAGCTAAACCTATAAATGATGAAAGTCTAGTACTATATGATAGTCTCCAAAATAATTGTAAGCTTCGTAGTGAGGAAAAAAGGGCAACAACAACTACCTAGATAAAGCTTTACAAGTTGTCGAGGATAGATAATAATTAGCCCTAGCTTTAGTAGTAGCATCGCGAAAGCTTCGACCATACTTTCAAAGCCAAAGTATTGAAGTACTGACTAAATTCCAGCTCAAGCAAAGATTGCAAAAGCCTAATGCATCATGAACAATGCTAAAGTGGGCAATGGAATTACGACCTTTTGAAATAAACTGTAAAGGGCAATTTGCAATCAAAGCAAAGGCAATAACAGATTTTATTAACAAACTTTTAGACATCTGAACAACAAGAAACCTATAAATTATTTGCCGATGGTTCATCAAGGAAAGGTCATGCTAGGGCTGGAATAATCTTGATTAGTACAGAGGGACATAAATTAAACTATGCACTAAGGTTCGCATTTAAAACGACTAACAATGTAACGGAATATGAAGCTTTTCTACCTAGCCTGCTGCCAGCTAAAGAAACGCGTGTGCATAGAATTGAAGCAAAGAGTGATTCGCAGCTGGTAGTAACTAGGTTAACAAAAAGTTCGCTGAAAAGTGATATTTCAATAAGTTTGAACTATCGCAAATATCAAGAGAAGAAAATGGATATAATGATGCTCTATCCAAGTTAGAGAGCACTAAAGATGCTAAGTTATTTGAAATTGTAAATATAGAATTATTCACAAACCTATCTATCAGCTAGAAAAGGAAGAGAGCCTATAGATCCAAAGCGATACCCCATCAATACAAGAGATTATATCATACCCGAGAAATGCAAACCTCCTGGAGACAAAAAAAAAAAAAGGCAGAAAAATTATGCATAAAGGCCAAATATATATTACACGATAGAACCATGTCCAAGAGAGGGAGTACATCCCTTTGTTGAGATGCGAAGGTAATAGGGAAGCAATGTATGTAATTAGAAAAAATTCATGAAGGTATACATGGAGATCACACTGATGGACACTTCCTACCACATAAGTCATCAAAATATGGATATTACTGGCCAACTATGAGAAAGGATGCCATTGGTTTCGCCAGAAAATGTGAAGTGTCAAAGGTTCGCAGTTATACTTCGATAACCTTCACAAAAGTTGATTATCGTCCATATCCCTTAGCTTTTACAAGTGGGGTATTGATTTTGTTGGACCTTTACAAAGAGAAAGAGCTAGCATGAGGTTTCATGTTTATAACAGCAAATTATTTCACCAAATGTATCAAAGCAGAACCTTTTACCAACATCACCTAATCTAATACCTATAAGTTCATTTGAAAAAATATTATTTGTCGTTTTAGGATCCCCAACTCTATTGTATTAGATAACGATGCACAATTCTAAGGAAAAAAATTAAAAGGTATGTGCAAAGAGTTAAAGATCCATAGACACTTTTTTACTCCATATTACCTTCGTGCTAATGAAAAGTAGCAGCAGTAAACAGACTTGAAAAGCATCTTGAAAAGAAAGCTTGATTCTACAAAAGAATTGTGGGTGATTAGTTTCCATAAATTCTATTGTCATACCATACCAAGAGACTCATTTATCTTTAGGCTATGGAGTCAAGGCAATGATTCAAGTGAAAATAGGCTTAAGTTTAGCAAGGGGCCTAAACTTTGATGAAGAACATAATTAAGAAGCCATGAGTGGAAGCTTAGACCTCTTAAGAGGGAAAATGAGATATCTTCCGAAGGAAAATGGAAAGACGCTTAAATCCCAAGATTCAAAGAAAGACTTTTAAGGTTGGAGATCTAGTATTGAAAAATGTCTTTATTGTGGCAATCATTTTTGGCGCGAATTATTTTTTCAAGAACTTCTGGCTCAAATTGTTCTTGGTGTGAACTATTTTTTCAAGAACTTCTGGCTTAAATTGTTCCAAGTCATGATGCTACGAGGTCGAAATGTGTCCAACTATTCCTTAGTTGAATCTCTCAAAGTGTGATAAAAAAGTCTCAGCCGAATTAGACCACCGAAAATTTTCGAATATTCAATTGCCACACATATGCCTATAAATCTTGAGATATCAGCATTTGGATTGTCAGTCAATCCCCCAAAGAACTGCAATACATTCTGGAACATGTTTATTGCGTTCGTCCTCAAGTGAAAATTAGCTTACCCAAATGTTGGATAAGTTATGCTGGATCTATTTTCTATCACTGGTGGAACCATGTATTCCCCTATTAGTCTCTCATTCTTATTACTTGTATCTACAATTAGATGTGTTGAATTTACATTCAACTCAAACATGTTTTATGTATACTTTTATTTGTTCTTTTTTACTTAAACGTGCGTTCAATTTTCGGATCAAATTAGCAAGATCATCGCATCTCGAACTTTGCATGCAAGATCCTAAAAATAAGAAAATAAAGTACTATAATATTTTTTGGAATATAAAATTAAAACTAGAGCCTATGTTCGAGCCCCTTTTTTTGCCTGAAATGTATTTTCAAATAGTATTTTGATGGAAAATGTGTGGTTAAAAATAAGAAAAAAATTGGGTTTGTATGTAATATTATTTTATTAAAAATATGTAGTTGAAGATAAGAGAGAAAAGTGTATTTCAAAAATAATGGGGACCAAACAAGGGTCTAACAAAGTAATAAAAACTTAGATTAAAGCTAAAACAAATTATTACATCCAAAGTATAACACTCTGATTGTAGTATAGCCCTGGGGTGTCGATTCTACAGGAAGATGGAAAATGCTCAAAGGATCAAAAGCTTAGCAGTTTCGGGAATTATGTGAAACTAATTTATTAATTTGGAATGAAATTTAAATATCAATATGTGAAATTATTGAAGCATTGGAATTCCCTCAATTGGGTTGGATCGATCAACATCAACAATTCATGTATTATTACTCAAATTAGAGGTTTTCTTCCCAACTCCCTAGTCGGAAGATTTAACAGTAAAGATCACTTTAGTTTCGATTGTAATTCTAAGATTTAGACTTTCCAACACATTCACACAATTGTTATTGGAGCAAGATCGAAAGTAACCATATACTTCAAGCATAAGATCATAAATAACCCACCAATAACATGAATGAAATAGCAACTCAATAAATATTTCGATTAAACAATAGATAAAACATGATTAAATCTATGAAAGATCTAATAAAAATTAAACCAATTTCAAGATCAATTCATAAGGAGAAAGTCTAAAATCTAAAATTGTTTGACAATAAAATACCAAATTATATGAGCAATTGAAGTGATTTCCCCAAATTCAATGAATTTCTTCCAAGTTTCACCAAGGGTTTTAGTTCTTCATGGAACTCTTGACCCAAAAACCACAGAAAATTGATGTGAAGATGAAGAGGGGTGTTTTCTGTCCAGTCTAGGGCTTAAAATCATGTGCCATGTTGTTTCCAAAAGAGGTAGAACTGAATAAGAAACTAAATTTTCGGATATAATATTCTGTACGACTACTTTTAGTATTTAGACCATAACTTTCTCTCTCGATGTCCAATTAAGGCAATTCAAAGTGAGTTGAAAAGTATAATAAGTGCATTTTGGTATTAAATAATCACACCAATGCAATAATTAAGAGGAGAAAATATTGCCCCTATTTGGTTCCCATTCTCATTCTCATTCTCTTTCTCTCTCTTATTTTCAACCACACAATCTTCTATAAAATAATGTTACACACAAATCAAAAAACTTTTCATTCTTTTTCAACCACACATTTTTCAAAAAAACACTATTCTATCCATTAAAATTAGCTAAGAATGGGGGCCAAATGGGGGCATTATATTTTACACTCTTATCACACCCCCAACTTGCTTATTGTTAGTCCCTAGCAATTTAATGCAGAACAAGTAAACAAATGATTAGACTGTGATACAAGTGAAATTATTAAATATCAATTTAACCACACGCCATGTCCCTTTCAAACTCAACACCACAAGAAATTAATAATATTATGATCATAAAGATATCGAAAACACATGTCAAATGTGTAAATGTGTGTCAAGCCATAACCATCTTACCGCTACCCTAACACATGCAACAATATTTGATGACACACGTTCAGGGTCATGTTCCCAAATGATAGTTTCATTAGACCATTCCTGCAATTGATAAGAGTATTAGCCATGGCAAGAAAAGGTCTACCAAGAATTATGGAAATTTTGGTGTTAACATTCACATCAATTTTTAGGTCCAAAATCAAGAAGTCAATAGGGAAGTAAAATTTGTCAACTTGTACCATCACATCATCAACTACTTTCCTAGGCCTAATAATGGATCGATCGGCTAATTGTAAACTTACTGATGTGAGTTTCATATATCCTCACCCTAACGACAAGTAAATATCATACGACATGATGTTGACACTAGCCCTAGATCAAGAAGGGCTTGTGAAATCTCATGGTTCCCGATGATGCAAGAGACAGTAGGACAACCAGGGTTTTTATACTTTGGTGGGATCTTTTGCTCAATTGTAGCACTCACATGTTCAGTTAAGAAAGCAGTTTTCTTGACATGGTATTTTCTCTTCACAGTGCACAAGTCTTTTGGGACTTTAACATATGTGGGAACTTGGGAGATCACATGTAGGAGAGGTAGATTGATTTTTACTTGTTTTAGATGCTCTAGAATTTCACTATGTTGGCTGACGAATTTTGAGGTAGATTTGAGAGTTTGAGGGAAAGGCACTCTAGATGGATTTTTCACTACCTCCTTACTAGAGGTGCTCTCTTCTAAATTGCTAGGGACCTTTTTCATTTTCCTTAGATTTGAAAATTGGTTCTATGATCTTACCAAGCTGAGTGGTTATGATATTTACTTCTCTAAGATTGCTTTCTCCTGACCCTGAAGTTTGTGCCATGTGTTGCCTCATAGGGTTCGGTTGAACTTGCGCTGGAAATTTTCTCTACTCTCCTACAATTAAGGCATTAGTTAGTTTGGACATATGAGATTTTATTTCCTTGTTTTCTTCAACAATTTGGGTGATTATAGTCTCAAACTTTGGTTAGTCTTACTCTGTGCCTCTATAAATGCATGTAGAGTTTCTTCTAAAGAGTTCCTAGAAGACGTGGGTTGATATGGAGGTGCAGTGTGAGCTTTATTTGGCTGGCCTTTAGATTTCTAGCTAAGATTGGGTTGATTCAGCCATCCGGATTATATGTTTCAGAAAAAGGAGAATAAAGCTTTTTGTATGTGCCTAAAGCATTACAGTGTTCCTCATAAATTTCTCTCATCTCAACGTAGGTAGCTCACCCTTGAGCTGGATGATCAGTTCCACCACAAACAAAACACGGTCCTAAAGATTCAACATGGGATGTATTCTGTGTAGGCTTTGAGTCCCTAGCACGTAAGATTTTGAGTTTTTTAGTAAGGGCATCTACCTTGGCTCTAAGGTCATCCTTCTCTCCAAGATGATAAATGTCTGTGCTAGTGGTGTTTTCGGTAAGTCGTGACCTATTAGTACTCTCAATGGCACTAGGTCCAGTCTATGCATGGGCTTTCTCGGCTAAGTTATCTAAGTACTCTATAGCCTCATCTAGATCTTTTTGTAGTAATTCACCATTACACATTATTTTCACAAACTGGCGCTCCTTAGGTAATAATCTATCATAAAAGTAACTCACAACACGCCAACTTTCATAACTGTGGTGTAGGCAAAGGACTTGCAATTCTTTGTATCTTTCTCATGCTTGATATAAAATTTCGTTGTCCTTTTGGACAAAAGATGATTTTTTTTTAAAAACAGTTGTTTTAAGATGGGGAAAGTATTTACCGAAGAATGCTTGGGTTATTTTAGCCCAAGTCCCAATCGAACGTGGTCGCAGTAAATATAACCAGCTTTTTGCTCGTTCTTTGAGTGAAAATGGGAAAAATTTTAGTCTGACTGCATCCAAAGTGCCATGTTGACTGTGGAAGGTTGCCACCACCTCCTCAAACTCCCTAATATGTACGTATGGATTTTCACTTTCAAGATCATGAAAATTGGGAAGAAGTTGAATCATTCCCGTTTTAGGTCCATATGTGACATGTTAGGTGGAAACATGATGCATGACGGTGTAGATGTGTGTGTGGGGTGAAGGTAATCATGGAAGGTCCTATAGAGCGCATCACTATGCTCACTATCAGACATTGTGTTATGTGATGTGGTGTTCGTGGCAATAGATTCAGTATCAAAGAGAGGGTTAGAAAGAGATTCAAATACTGGTTGAGGCCTTGCAATAAATCACTCTCGCTCGTCTCGAAGCCTGTTCATAAAAAAAAAAAAGAAACTAAATGAGAAATAACAAAATAATTAAGAAAATAAACTAAACTTTCTAAAAGAATGTAAAAAGGGGATGAAGTCGCCCTTTTGTTCAAGAATCCTTCAAGTATTTGTACCGTCTCTTCGGCAACGGCGTCAAAATTTGATTACGCCCAAAGTATAATGCGGTGATTGTAGTATAGCCTTGGGTGTCGATTCCACAGAGAGATGGAAAATGCTCGTAGGATCAGAAGTTTAGCAGTTTTGGGAATTATGTGAAACTAGTTTATCAATTTGGAATGAAATTTAAATATCAATATATGAAACTAGTGAAACATTGGAATTCACTCAATTGAGTTGGATCGATCAACATCAACAATTCATGTATTATTATTATTCAATTAGAGGTTTTCTTCCCAACTCTTTAATCGAAAGATTTAACAATAAAGATCACTTTGGTTTCAATTGTAATTCTAAGATTTAGACTTTCTAACACATTCCCACAATTGTTATTGGAGTAAGATCGAAAGTAGCCATATACTTCAAGCATAAGATCATAAATAACCCACCAATAACATGAATGAAATTGCAACTTAATAAATATTTCGATCAAAAAATAGAAAAACATGATTGAATCTATGAAAGGTCTAATAAAAATTAAACCAATTTCAAAATCAATTCATAAGGAGAAAGTCTAAAATCTAAAATTGTTTGACAATAAAATACCAAAATTACATGAGCAATTGATGTGATTTCCCCAAATCCAATGAGTTTTTTCCAAGCTTTACCAAGGGTTTTAGTTCTTCATGGAACTCTTGAGCCAAAAACCACAAAAAATTAATGTAAGGATGAAGAGAGGCATTCTCTGTCCAGTCTAGAGCTTAAAACCGTGTGCCAAGTTCTTTCCAGAAGAGGTTGAACCGAATAAGGAAACTAAATTTTAGGCTAGAATATTCTGTGCTACTACTTTCAGTATTTTGATCATAACTTTCTCTCCCGATGTTCAATTAAGACAATTCAAAGTGATTTGGAAAGCTAACACAAATGGCTACAATTTTTCAAGAAGTGCCTTTTTGAAAATTCTGACGTTTACTGGGTCAATGGTGGACTTCAATCTTCGGCTGAAAATTTGAAAAATCTTTATACGGTTGAAATTTGATTTGTGAATATGTTATGGTCATATTTAACTTCTTTTGACTTCTAATTGCACCCAATGGACTCCTAGCTTTCTCGAATCATCATTCTATCACCCGTCTCATCTTTAGATTATTTGCAACTTGGTCCCTAAATTTTCACTTTCTTCCATTTGGTCCTTTTTCGCTCTTTTCTTTTAAAT
Organism: Olea europaea var. sylvestris; assembly: GCF_002742605.1. Taxonomy (NCBI): domain Eukaryota; kingdom Viridiplantae; phylum Streptophyta; class Magnoliopsida; order Lamiales; family Oleaceae; genus Olea; species Olea europaea. Next base: position 13,142,672 of record NC_036258.1, on the reverse strand, counting down.
TTTACGTTTTCTACCAAAATGCAACCTGAATCAAAGTATAAGTATAATGAGTATATTTTGGTATCAAATAATCACACCAATGCAATAATTAAGGGAGAAAATATTATATTTTACACTCTTATCAGCAAATTAATAATGTCGTCCTTGACTACAGCATCAAAAACTTGATCATTTGATATCTCGTTAGTTAATGGTATCGCAAATAAGTAATAAAGTGAAGGGAGTATCATTCTCATGATGACTATGTACTTAATCTAGTATCAATCAATTGTAACTCTAATTGAATAGCCAAACTTGTTTGAATGATTTATACTAATTAACTAATTAAATTAACAATTCTAGTGATCAAATATGAAGCTTTTGTAAATTTAGATGACAAGGTAACTATGACCTCGAATCCATCTTATTAATTTGTTTAAAGCCAATTAAATAACATGACAATATGTGCACATTTTTCGATGTCAATGAAATCTATCCTCTCATACAACATTCCTGTATATCTAAGAAAGATGTGAATATGAAAGCACACATTAAAAACACTAGAACATATATAAAAATCATGCAAAGTACAGCAGTATATTTCTGTTCCCTTTAAACTTTACAATGGTTGTTATAAAGTACTATTTATCTCATTATTTCTTTCGAAATCAATAAAATTCACAATCAATTCAATTAATGATCAAGCAATTGAAAAGTCATTAAATCCTATAACAATCATCCAAAAATAAACACATATTGAATCTCAAAATATCGAATTTATATTAAAATATTGTAATAAGGGTTTATCGATGTCTTATTAATTAAAATCCCAGCCTAACACAACAAAATCACAAGAAAGCATGTTTAATTAGAAAAACATAACCTGGGTTATGATTAAATTGAAAAGATGAAGATGAAAATAAATCTTCAAATCTTGAATTTTTTTCAGTAGTTTTATTGACGAATCTCTCATTGCACCTTCTCTTCTTTACACAAAAATCAAGGTTGAGTCTTCAATTTGATAAACTCTTGAAATTGTCTTTAATTTTCTTGCAAGATCAATGAATTTGCCTCTCGTTAATTGGTGTAATTCATGAATAAGGTGTATGAAAGATTTCCTTTGTTGTATTATGCTCTTATGTATTTATAGGCCTCGAAATTTGGCTGAAAATTTTCCAAAATTGAATCCAAGAGGAGTTCCAATCAAATAAGAAAAGTTGTCTTTGTGCGCATGTGTTTCTAACTCTTCACATATGTCAGTATTTTTATCATAAATTTTTGATATCCAAATGAGACAATTCAAAATACATTGGAAAACTAACTCGAAACGATACAACTTTAATAGATGTAACATTTTTCCAATTCGAACATTTAGTATGCCGAAAATGGGTCTCAATCTCCAGTTAAAAATCGGAAACATAACTTGTGTTGTTGAAAATTGATTTGTGAATATACTTTGATCATATTTCACTCATTTTTTTTACTCCTAATTACATTCAATTGATTTCTAGCAATCTTCAATTATTATTTTGTGGTTCGAATTAGCTATTGGAAATTGCAGTTGAGTCCTCAAACTTTGAATTTCACTATTTTTTGCCCTTTTCGTACATAACAGAATATGGATGGAAAATCCATTTAAGCAATTCTTGAAAAAGAAGACAAGGGTTCAAAGTCGAAGTCTCTTTATTTCAATTTCACTTTCAGTCATCAAGTTTCATCTAATAAATAAGATATACAATAAATTAGGCCATAACTTATCAAAAGCATTGTTAACTATTAATATTTTTAAGCTCGAATAAGTGTATAAATCACGCTTATCAAACACCCCCCAAACTTAAACATTTGTTTGTTTTCAAATAAAACCATAACCTAACTCAACAAACAAACAAACAAACAAATAAGCATGCAACAAAGTTTTGGTTGAATAACTTGTCATTTTGCCTCATGATTTGATCATTGTATTAAATTTATAAACAATTTCAATGTCACAATACCAAAATCAATATCAACTTCTCCAAGCAAAATTGATGTGTTGAAGAATTAAGTAAAATATCATGAATTGACAAGTTTCAATTTCCGACCCTCAATAGTCATTTCTTCACTCATAAGACTTACACACCACCAAACTTGCTCTTTTTACTCTTTTTTCAAGCTGTAAACTAAGGTTGAATTTTTATATTAATCCCCACCCTCTTTAATTTAGATGGTTCTCACTAATTGCAAGTTAACATTTCAAGAAATAATGATTCTCCGAACTTTTGATTGCTTCAACCTCCACAAATTAAATTGGTCTAATAATCCCTTGTCAAAAGTCTAATTCTCTCAAACAAGTATTTGAGACTTAATTAAGGAGTGTTGTGCATCTTCTATTTCATGCCCATGCTTTTTCACATTTGCTATTTTTTTTCTTTTCATGTGTGGATTTCTCTCTATTAAACTTTTTAAATGACCTTGTAGCAAGCTTTTGATCGAAGAATTTCTAGTCAAATGACTCTAGGGCACTAGGTTTTAGATATTCTTGCAAGCGTAATAATTTGAGTCATAAAAGCAACGAAAATACGTTTTACAATGAAATAGCCTCTCTTTTTTTTTGCCATAATTAGTGTAATACCCATCATTAAATATTCTTTTTCAAAAATTGACTTCTAACTTAAGATTTTTACCTCATTTTCATCTTGTAAGCTTTAGAGAATCCACACCAGAACTTACAGACGTGGAATAATTTTTTTTGGTTCAGCATCTACTTTCAAATATTTCGACCTATTAAGCATATCAATCAATTCATTACTTCATAATAATAAATTTAATTCATGTGCGCAAATGGTATCAAATTTTATGTGGATAGGAATCAAATATTCTAAGCATGTATCGTATTCACAGTTAATAAATTAATACATAATTCCAAATTTATTTACCATTGTTGATAAGGCCACCTAACCCAAACAAGCAAACAAACTAAAAAGAACATATTTTTGGAAATTTTTAATTTTTTTACAATTTTATTTTTGTATTTTTGTCATATATAACAAAGCAATGAGCACACAATCACACATAAACAATAAAACTAAAAACTCAATATTTTTCCACCCCAAACTTAAAATAGAATTTGTCCTCAATGTCTTGAAGTATAATCTAGTAACATGTCTTATATTGAAAATAAGTTTGTTGGATATGTTCATTCCATTCTTCATCTTGTTAAGCATGCCTCTGGTTCGATATCCTTGTATCTTTGAAAGATGAAAGAAAATAAATACAAAAGTCAAAATTTAGTTTAAAAGCTAGAATGCAACGTGTATGATAACCAGCTTTTTATATACCCTTGGAGCTTTGAAAACATGTCGAATGTTCTTGCTATTGTTTTTTACTCAAATAAGATCTTTTCTTTTTCTAGGCTAAATGTAGATATAACGGCCCTTTTATTTGAATAAAAATATACCTAAAACATAATACTACATGCAATGCAAATACATAAAGCATAATAAATAAAATGGTAAAAAATTGGGTTGCATCCCAATAGTGCTTCATTTAAAGTCAAAGGATGACTTTGTAGAGGAGTTTATCATGGTGGTTCAAAGTGGATTTCATCTACAAAACTTTGATCACACTGTTTGGCATTGCCACCTCCTTTTTGGGTTCTCCATACTTGAAGAGCTCATTTTTTCATCTTTGAGGTTCCCAATTATTCCACCAACTTCTTTTATATGTTGGCACTTTAAATGATCTTTTGTCTCTTCATCATTAACCTATCCGTTATTCTCTTTATGGGATAGTTTCTCAATAGTGGAATAAATTTTAAACTTCTCTTGCTCACTATCCACTCTTAAGGTCAACTCTCCTGCTTCAAAGTCCATAATATAGAAAAGATCAACCCAAGATTAATAGTGATGCATCCCATTCTTCTTTTATGTATAAGACAACAAAGTCTACTGAGTATAAACTTGCCCACTTTAATAAGCACGTTGTCAACAACTTCTTGAAGGTATTTGACTAATCTATCCACTAGTTGAAGGAAGATAGTTGTGTCATTTAGCTCTTCCATACCTAAATTCCTGTAGATAGAAAATGGCATATAATTTGTACTTGCTTTAGAATCACATAAACAACTGAAAGCAGAATTATTTGCTATTAAGCAGGGTATTTGAGAATCCCTGGATCTCTTAGTTTAGGAGGTAATTTGTTTTGCAAGATAGTACTGCACTCTTCATTTAGTTTGATGGTCTTAAATTTAGTGAGCCTTCTTTTCTTTGATAGGATTTCCTTAATTTTTTTTTGCATAGTTTGGTATCTGAGATATGACTTCATTTAATGGGATGTTGACATGAAACTTCTTAAATATGTCTAAGAACTTTGCAAACTATTCTTTGAGCTTCCTTTTCTGCAATCTCTGAGGAAATGGGACATTAGGTAATTCTATTTCGATAGAAACAATTGCCTTGACTTATAGACTTTTTGAATTTTAATCTAGAATTATTTTTGTCGATTGTTCAAACTGAATGACATATTCCTTATCTATAGAAAGTACATTTTCATTCAATACTGCATGTCTCTTAGTTGTGATTTTTGGAAGTTGTACCCTGCTGTACAAAGTAAGTACCTAAACTATTTTTCCTTCTAATTGTTGAAGCCTTTGAGAGAATGGATAAGCAGCACATACTCTTATTTAACTAAAGCAAATTTGATTGGCAGAGTGTCAATCTCATATTTCACAACATTTATTGCAATTACCTGTTGCTAGGATGTGTATCAGTGTCACTTAGCAGGGTCCCTGGCTACCTATCTTAAAGTGCTTTAGCTATTTGTTCAATCTGATTTTCCAAATTCCATATAGTTGCCCTTTGAATCTAAAGAGTTCTCTAGTTTGTTACATGAATTTAGTAGATAATTCAGCTATTTTGGTCAATGCTTCTGTTGATGACGCTACCATTTTGCCTAATGTTCCAGTTGATGACGCTGCCATTTTGCTCAATGCTTCTTCACTTGAAAACTTCTTTTCTGGCAATTCGAAATTCAGTAGTGCATTCTGCTATGTATACCTGCACGAGAAATTTGGGTGATTTTTCCAACCCCGATTGCATGTATTTGAATGGGAATTATTTTGTTCTCTCTTGTTGTTTGCATCACATCCTCAACTGAATGTACCACTGGACTATCCATATTACAATCCAAACTTTAATGATTATCCTCATAATGGTTACATCTCGGTCTAACTGCTTGAACTGTCTTCCACTTTGGCTAATATGAGTTCACCTGGTACTATAGCTTTATCGGATACTTGTTTTAGTCGATCCGATTTGAAACTTCACTTGACAAAGACAATCTAACCAAAGAACAAGGGCACGCCTTCGCGGCTTTATCTGGCGTTATGTGAATACTTATTCATATTTGAGGAAGCATGCCACACCAGGTGAATTCACTGACCCGATAGTACCCATTTTGGGGCATTCACTATTTGATTTGTTGCCCAACCATCTACTTTTTTAACTAGTGCTACTAGCTGTGTTGAAATAGCTGTTGATGTGTCAACCTCGTGCATCCCTGCAACTCTTTCTCGACCTGATCTTTCTTTGACCATAGTACACTGATATAAGCTAGATCATCCATGCTTTGATACACCTGATCCTTGTCCTGATCCTTGTCCTTTTTATAAGTGAACCATCACATACAAAGTCAACATTAGCCTTACTAGTCGAATTCAGACCAATGTAGAAGTACTGGACTTGTGACCATTTTTGCAATTGTTATAGACATTATTGAAGCAAACATTCGTATTATTTCCATGCCTCATAAAAGCACTTTGAATCAAGCTGTAAAAATATAGTAATCTCATCTCTCAACTTTGTAATCCTTTTTGGTGGTAAATATTTATTCAAGAACTTCTGGCTCAAATTGTTTCAAGTTGTGATGCTGTGAGGTGAAAATGTGTCCAACTATTCACTAGCTAAAGCTCTCACAGTGTAAGTAAAGAGCTTTGGCCTAATTGCATCACTGGAAGCCTACTCAAGTACCGTACACATATCATAAATGTCAAGATATGGGATTTGGAATGTCAGTTGGTCTCCCAAAAAATTGTAATTCATCTTGGAACAAGTTTATTATGCTCGTCCACAAATGAGAATTAGCTTGCCCAAATGCTGGATAGGCTATGCTAGATATGCTTTTTACCACTGGTGGAACCATGTATTCCTCCATTAATCTCTCATTCTCAACTACATTCGGATGTACTACATTTCTTTTCAACTCAACGACTACTAGAATTTGTATATTTTCTATTATTCATTTTGCTTGCTTTTTTGGTGTTCTTTTATCTATTCTTTTCTATTGACTTGAATGTTTATTCAATTTTCAGATTAAATTAAGTAAGATCACCGTGCCTTGAACTTTACATACAAGATTCTGAAATTAAGAAGAATAAGCACTGTAATATTTCTAATATAAAATTAAAATTAATAAATTAATAAAAATTCAGATTAAAGCTAAAAAATATTAAAACTAATTAAATACTGTAGTCCCTGGCAATAGCATAAAAAACGTGATCCTTTGATTTCTTGCAAGTGCATGATTGTTAGAATGATTTATACTACTTATCTAATTAAATTAACAATTTTAGTGATCAAATTATAAAGCTTTTGTAAATTTAGATGAGAATGTTACTAAGACCTTGAATCGTCCTTATTAATTCGTTTCAATGCAATTAAATAACATGATGATATGTGCACATTTTTGTTAATCAACGTTCCTAAGTTAATTAAAATATTTATCAATCAATTAAATCTACTCTCTCATGTGACATTCCTAAATCTTTATGAAAGCTACAAACATGAAAGTATGCATTAAAAACGTTAAAACATTTATAAAATCATGCAAAGTATAGCGATAGGTTTATATCCAAAATCA
>NC_036258.1:13044297-13125815 GCF_002742605.1 Olea europaea var. sylvestris | reverse complement strand
GGATTAGATGCATCACTATAACAACTAGGTTGAAAAAATCATTTCATAATTTATATTAGAAGTGATAGTTAATCAAAGACTAAATGTAATTAAAATTAATTTTAAAATATAATTAAAGTTTCAAATTCCAATTCACAACATCAATTTATCAAAAATTATAAATTTTTCAATTTCTTATTTTCAATTTTCACAAATCGCATATTCACATTTCACAATATTTAAATTAATTTTTAATATCACAATTCATGAATAACAAATTCTCAAACACATAAATTAAAACTCAATACTCATAAACCATAACTCATAAATTATTAAAGCATAAAATAATTAAAACAATAAAAATCAACAAAAAAAAAAAAATTAGTCACTGACTCATCCAGAGTCTTGCCAGCAGAAGGCGCAACAATTGAAGTCGGAGGGGCCGAAAGGCGAGTGGCCGCTGCTTATGCAGCTACTGTAGCGGCCAACGGAGTCAAGTTGTGGTCGGGGGCAGGGGCAGGGGCCGGGTGTGGGTGTCGGGGTATTGTTTTGATTTTTTGGTGGTTTTTGTTATAAGTACGTGTATAATTTTTATTGGGTTTTTTTTTTCTTTATTATTATTTTTTTTTTTTACTACAGGCCCAAATCCAATTGAAAACTGAATAATCCAATATTTTAAAAAAATGGCCCAACTTTCTACCTTCTTCCACTCTGGCTCCATTGAAAATTCAACTCCGACAGAGTCCGCGATCGGCAGCCCACCTCTCCGGGCAATAGCTCTGCCACTGACGACAGTCCATTTCACCGATAAATGTTACTAGTGACCATATAACCTAAGCGAGTCAGACTCGGCCCAACTTTCAAGTCGTGCCTTCCTTTTTGACAATTTTCATACCCAACACACACAGCACCAACCCCAGAGATAACAATTAACAAATAAATGTCTTTTTTCAAGTTTTAGAATACTTTATACGAATCCTTTTCATCGCCAACACTCTAACAAGACATAATTATAATAGTAGAAACCTAATCATATCTTGTTCTAACTTCTAAAACACGAGGATGGGAAAGAATAGTTTTACCCTATTATTTTCTGACCTCCCTCTTTGTCCCTTTATATGGTACAATACTCAAAGATGTAACAACTGTAATACAAGGAAAATCTGGGAGTAAAAGTGAAAACACTGCACAACTTCAGACGACAACATAGTACTAGTTTTTCTCCTTGGAACAAGGTGTGTGTGTGTGTATTCATATTCATTTTTCCAATTTATGATTTTGGAAAGGGTAATTGCACTTTCGCTTGTCAATACGTCGTCTATCTACCCTTTGAAACGAGCAAATCGATTCTAACATTTTATTTTTATTGTACAATCGATCCTAACAATCCAACCATCGTGTTGTCCTCACATGCTCAATTTTACGATATTAGGTTTTTTTTTCCTTACTAAAAGTGATATCTAGAAATTTGAATTGAATCAACTATATATATTTTGAGAAGGCGTGAATAGGAAGGGCTACTCGTGTCAAATTGTTGATATAAGCTAGCTACCTTTTGATTGAAGAAATTTCCACAAAACCTGAGAAAAATATTTATTTTCTCATACATTTATTTACCAAGAAGTATGCATTATGTCCAAGGGAAACTGTGTACACGTTTAAGAAACTTGAAACTAGATGCAACGTTAATCCAAACCAGACACAATTTCTTAATGAAATATGGGTGCATTTAGAATTCATTGTCACCTGGGATACATCAGCATCAGCCCGACATACCATTAATTCCCACTCTTATCCACATGACTTTCAATATTCATTTTCATGTCAATACTTTTTCCCATCTTTTATCTTTTTTTGCTTTATCAGTGTAAGAGAATGAATATATATATAAGATAAGATTCATTCTTTTGCTTTGTGGTGTAATGTTTCTCGCATTATCAGAAACCAACTAGCTATCAAGCAATCTGGGAAGTAAATCTAAGTTTGATTTGGTCATTCACTTCATTTGCAGTGGAGATTAAAAAAAAGGGGACAAAAAGAAAAATGCACGAAGCACACTTGTTCAAGTACTGAAATTAAAATTATAAAACCCTAATAAAAAAACCAGGAAAAATGGTAATGATGACATTAGAAAATTCAAAAAGCTAAAGGGCGTGTAGATGAGTAAGTTCTGCAGAAACAGACGGGCAGATTCTTTGAATCATCATGAGAAAATCAGCATAAATGATAGACTCAGACTGAAAAAGTAAAGATCAAAACAAATCCACACTATAGTATCTGCATATAAAAATACATGAGTTATGATGATGAATGAATCTAATGATCCTGCCATGTATCATTTCTTTTTGCAGAAGGAAAAGCAAAAGATTTTAATCATTGCAGCAATCATGGCTAATTACTTTAATTTACCTGAACCACCAAAAATCCACATCCCTATGCAAAAATGAAAACCCCATGTTTAATCGATAAATCAAATTAATGAGTCAGATCAGAATTCCTATTAACCAACCTTATGAAAGATGAGGATCTTGATAGGGAGAAAGCATGAATTGAGGGGAATGAAGCCTGGTCCGACGACACTAACATACTATCCACGACTAGATCTCACATTAAATTCAAGGATCAAGATTGATCAATTGAGAAACCCCCTTTTGAAATGGCCAGATCTTGTTAATGGCCTCGAGCCAGACAACATTCCCCTCAAAAGATAGAGCTTCTCATCATTATCTCCTTCTTTTCCTTCTAATTCCACTGCTTTAAATAAGGTTTTCAGAGGGTAAAAGAGAGGAAGAGAAATGGGAAATTTTTGTGTGAGGATGGGGAGAGGGGGATGATAAATAAAGGATGGGAAAGGAAAGAGAGTGTATGAGAGAGGACAAACACATTCATAAAAGTGATATGACCCTACTGCTTACAACTGGGGTTTGATGCCAGAAATGACCACGACCCACCCCACCACCCTACCCTCTATTATATATTTTTCATCCTAATGATCATGCAATAATATATGTATGTAATGCAAGTAAATATATGGACAGTGAATTGCATTCATTTATCACTTCATTGTAAATAGCAGAATCAAGATTACCTAATCATTCCATCAGCGTACCATAAGCAAATTTTAGATGTTTGGATGCATGTGTTTCTGTCCTAATGATCTCAAAAACCTAGTTGATATTTTAGAGAGACAATCTTAAAAATAAGTTACAATAGATTCTTTATTGTAACTTTTCTTTTGAAGAGTATCTTCAAGAGACTATCTAAATACAAATTAGTCTCTATTTTAAAAAGTCGATGATTATCGCTACTTTAACTTTCCAACGATGGGTTTGCGCTCTCTAAATTTGAAGAGTCAAACAATCATTCTCTATTCTTAATTAATAATGATTGTATTTAATGAGTTAAAATTTCAATACTCTACAATTTAAATTAGAATGGTGATATTTAATATCAATCATGTTAGAGCACCAGGCATATGTCAAAGGAGAAATTATGTGATCGTTAATTGTACTTTTCATTTAATGACACTTAAAGATGATTATCGCTACTTTAACTTTCCAACGATGGGTTTGCGCTCTCTAAATTTGAAGAGTCAAACAATCATTCTCTATTCTTAATTAATAATGATTGTATTTAATGAGTTAAAATTTCAACACTCTACAATTTAAATTAGAATGGTGATATTTTATCAATCATGTTAGAGCACCAGGCATATGTCAAAGGAGAAATTATGTGATCGTTAATTGTACTTTTCATTTAATGACACTTAAGGCCACTTAAATTAGTCTTGTAAAACTAATTATGCTAAATAACAGTACTCTTTAAATTATTCAAATCACATTTAAATTGACTAGCCATTAACATATAAAAAATATTATATTAAATAAGAGATGGGGAAAAATCAATAAGCATTCATTAGAAAAATAAATAAAGAGTCAAAATAGAGAGTATTGTTAGAGTGCATATAAAAGTGTATTCTCTAATTTCAAATATGATCTCTATTATAAATAAAATACTTTTTACATATAGAGAGTCTCTTGAAAATGTTTTTAACGTATTGTTCAGATAACAAGTTAGTCATCAACCTTTCTTTATAGTTTGGGCAATAATTTGCTTAGAACTTACGAAATCAAATGTAAGGAAAATGAGTATGAATTTTAAAGGAAAATGTCCTCAACCTTTAAGAAATTAGGCACACAAGTTCTCAATTGGATTGAAAACCACCTAACTTTTCATTTAAAGTGATAAATGTTTAGCACGAGACTTGTCTTTGAGGGATACTTTTGTCAGCCCTACCATATTTCCTACCAAGAGTATTGTGAATTATTAAGTTTCTCCAAATATAAATGAATTAACTTTTTGAATAATGCTATCTAACACAAGTGGTGTTAGAATACCAGTCTAAGTATCATCATATAATAAGTTCAATGAAAGATAAAATTATGTTACTTATTTAATTATCCTCTCATTTAATGACTTATAGTACCACGTAGAATGATGTTATAACACCAGTGATACTAACTAGCATTATTCTCACTTTTTAATACTATTTTTTTTTTAAATCCATATTCATATTGAAATTTGGGAATTTGATAAGATAGGCATGACTTTGGATGCTACAAGAAAAAGAGTTATTTGATCTTATTGGAAACGACAGTGCCATTAACTTGCATGAAAAGCTAGTTACAAAGTCTCCGTTGCTAGCTTCTTGCCCAAAATTCAAATTTAAGTAGGTCAACAATTTTTTGAATTTTTGCTGGCAACTTGGCCTAAATTCAAATTAGCTTAGGCAGTTGAATGATATGTTGCCCCCTAGCTAGGAATAGATTACTTGCGTGTGCATTAGAAAGTTTCAAATTACTTAAAAACGTTCTCGAGTAACACAAGTATAATTCTTCAATTTCTTGAAGTGCAATATTTTGTGACATATAGGGTTATGTGTTCTTCCCTCGACCTATTTACCAAAGTAAGTTAGAAATGGCAATGGACTCAAGGGGCTTGCGAGGCTTAGACTCATTGGTGGCTTGAGCTGGATTTTAACCGAATTCAAGCTAGACCTAACTATTCATTAACTAGAATATTTTTTTATTTTTAAAAACAAATTTTAAAATATATTATTACAAAGTTAACATTTCCAAAATATATCATGTCTATTGCTATAACTATATTCGAAATTGGTGTATGATATCATGAAAAAAATCAATTTTCGGAACTATAAAAAAGGATTCAAGGGCGGAGCTCTTGAACTGAGCTTGAGCTCTCTTTTTAGTTAACGAGTCACTCAGGGCTTGCCAATAAAACTGCACCAAGTGAAAGCCTGTAAATATTCTATGAAAATTTTCCTGTACGTGTAGCATTATTCTAGGTAAAATTGTCAAATAATAAATGAAGTTGTGTTTGGATGTATTGAAGTTTGATTAATATTGACTCCAGTATTAATTCTTGATCTTCGTGCAAAACAGGAATTTACACCAACTTTTTGACTTCATGTCCCCAAATGACACTATTTGACCTAAAAATCACCCAAATTTTGCCTTGATTCTCTCTATCTCACATAACTCCTTTTTCCTTGTTTTCTTCAATCTTTAAAGTGGGTGTCGTGTGTGTAACTTTTCTTGGTAGAAGTTGCAATTATTTTGGTCCAATTCTCGATGCTTTATTTGATCGAAGTAAACGAACTTGTCGTCTATGTTATAAAGTATCGTTCTTCAATTAAACTATTAATTAATTATTAAAACGAGAAATGCTAAGTGCACTAGGTGCCATATATATTGAACTTATTTGCCTATTTCCCTGAAATTAAACCACTTATTAAATGATTTAATTTGTTTGGATGCTCTAATCAATTCGAGAATGGAGTGGTTGAAAAGTGGAAAGGGGGAGGAAACTTTTCCATAACCCAAAGTGTAGGGATTGTTTACTTTTCAAGAAAAGATTCTTTGCATAAGGAAACAAAGTAGATAATCATAAACAGGGCCTAACTTTGGATGTCAGTCACATTTAAATCTGTACAATTTAGAGTTAATTGTTCCAATGGTCACTGAATTTAGGTCAATGTCTTTGATTGACTACTGAATTTTAAAATATCGAGTTTTGATCACTGAACTTAGGCATATTTTTTATTGGCAACTAAACTTTAAAATGTCGAGTTTTTGTCACTAAACTTTGAAAAATGTTGAATTTTTGTCACTGAACTTAGATCCATTCTTCGATTGCTCACTAAAGTTTAAAATATCGAGTTTTGGCCACTAAATTTTGAAAAATATTGTACATTACTCACTGAATTTTGAAAAATATTGTACATTATTTACTGTAAATTCGATATTTTTTAAAATTCAACAATTATACTAGTGAGTAATGTACAGCATATTTCAAAATTCAGTGGCCAAAACTCCACATTTTAAATTTCAGTGATCAATCTAAGACATGGACCTGAGTTTGGTGAGCAATCAGATACATTGACCTAAGTTCAGTAACCAAAATTCGACATTTCAAACTTCAACTACCAATCAAAGACATCGACCTAAGTTCAGTGATCAAAACTCGATATTTTTCAAAATTCAATGATCAAAACTCGACACTTCAAAGTTCAGTGGCAATAAAAAATATGGACCTAAGTTCAGTGACCATTGAAACAATTAACTCTACAATTTACAAATACAAATAAATATAGGATAACCTTGAATTTTGATTTTCTTCCTTTAGTGAAATGAAAAAATTATTAGAATCCGAGGTCCGCCTGTCCAGCTTTGTCCACCATTTCACTCTCGTCAAAGAATACTACTGTATAGCACAATTAAGGCCAATAACAAGATTGTGTGTTTTAAGTGATATGTATGGTCAATACACAAATGTTGTATTTAGGATCCGGAAAAGTGTCCAATTAATTCGTTTCTTTCTTTTTCATAATGTGAAGTGAGTTATGTATACCAAGAGCAATGATGTTCATCACCTATGATAATCACGTGTTTAGGTGACAATAACCTCTAATTCTTTAATAGAGTTGCGATGCATTTTATAAAATTAGAAAATGAATCAAGAACACCTAGAGACAGGTGATCATCGCTTCCTATGATGAGTAGCATTATCTGTTGAAAAATTATAAAGTTGTCATGTGGGTTGACATTTGTAATTAATTGTATATAAAGACTATTTTAAAGTTAAACCTAAAATTAAAGTGATCTAATAAAGAATTAAATAATTGGGTTTAGGACATCTAAATAAAGCGTGGGCCGAATTATGTGCAGAGACCAAATTTCTTTAAAATTGTATTTTATGATGGACGAAATACATATGAAAATGATATATATGGTTATGGTCCCCATTTCATATGCAACTTCTCATTCTTTATGTCATCTCATCAACACAAGAATTATAGAGGAAGTATATTGAAGAAGGAGTTCCTAAACCCATAATAAAAAAAATTCATCTTATTGAGATATCGACGTCTTACTCCATAACCATGAGGGAATAGTAGCTTGACAAATGGTTCGGTCCGATTTTGGTGCCCATTTAGGTACCAAACAGACCCCATAAATTGACAAATGGTTCATTCAATGCTAGACATAATGAGTATAAGGTCCTAAAAAAATAGACTTTATTTAATTTAGGTTGACCTAGGACAGAGGCTGACCTACGTCAAGATAACCCCACCTTTGAAACACTCTACAATCAAAAATCAAGACGAAATTTTCAAGAATCAAGATTAAAGATCCGAAAGACAAGATTCAAAGATTATAATTTAAGATTCATTATTCAAAATACAAATCTATGGATCAAGGCATGTTCCGTATTAATTATTATTTTTAATTATTTGACATAGAAATCTTTACAATTATGTAAAGTCTATAAAGTTTAAATTTAATAAATATTCAACAAATGGTATTAGGGTCTACTCCATGGTAAATCATTGGGATTAAAGGAATAATTGTGGTTGAAATTCATATATTGAGTTTCTAGAATATTTTAATTTAGAATTTGAATTTTTAGCCATAAATTTTGAAATTTAGAATTCAAAAAAGAATTTTAGGGTAGAAATAATTAGGTTTATATAAAATATTTCGGATGTGAATTTCGAACCTTAGATATCTAAATTTTGAATTTAAGGCAATTTTCCAACAATACAGCAGCACTGCAGTGTTGCGCCACCCAAAAGCAGCGTTACAGCACTATGATACAATACTAAAAATCGGGCCCAAATTGTGGAAGTCGCAGCGACGCTTAAAAGTTTTTTTTATTTTATTTTTTTATTTTTTTAAGTTCAAAACAAATAATAATAATAATAATAATAATAATAATAATAATAATAATAATAATAATAATAATAATAATAATAATAATAATAATAATAATAATAATAATAATAATAATAATAATAATAATAATAATAATAATAATAATAATAATAATAATAATAATAATAATAAATATCAAGAGGCAATCAATTCAAATCTTGGTGCTGTATATTTATTTTGGATTACTGATTTTCTAAAATGGATTAGTTGAAACAACATTCTAAGTAACCTTTCTTGACTAAGTTAATTTATTTGGAATGTTAGGAAGGTTGCGTGTATGTAATTCATGGGGATATTCGTCGGTCCAAATGAAAGTCAATATTTAACAAAATTATTTGCACACATGTGGTAATAAATATGTGACAATTGTAAAGTTTTCCATTATGTGAATATTGAGTTGATCCAACGAAAAACTTGATGTTCGATCAGATTTATTGTCAATATTTAATTACTACACCAAAACTATCACTTCCAAGTTGATATTTCTATCCAAGACAAAATATCAATGTTGTGATGGGTCTCTTGTGATGGGGCCCACCATTATTTAAAATTATTGATTATCCAATACGGATCTCCATGTGAACATGTTATTTAGGTTTTCTATTCGGTTAATCCATCTACTTCTGCAATATCTGCAAATATCAATTCAATTTTTGTGCTTGAACCAAAGTTTAAGGGCTGGAAAGAGAACGTTTGCATCATTTCTGGTAACATAGATCTAGACTTTGCTTTAAGGACTGAACAATCCACTACTCTTATGGATAAGAATTTCACTGATAAAATGGGACTCGAATAAGTTGAATCGTTCAAACTGCATAAATCTTATGATCATGAAACATAAAATTTCAGCAACAATCAGGGACACTCTGTCCAATAAGATAACTGTAAAGAAATGTCTTAAATAAATATTCCAAAACGCTTTGTGAAAGGACAATAAGGTCGAAACTAGTATGCTTCTAGCAAACTTAATTTCACTAAAGTGTAAGGATAAAGAAAATAAGGAGTATATTATGGATGTATTTGATCTTGTTTCAAAATCAACGGTATTAAAGTTCGAGTTGTTTGACAACTTGCTCATGTATATGGTTTTGATTTCTTTTCCTACATAATTCAGTTAATTTAAGGTCAGTTACAACTGTCAAAAGTAAGAGAGAATCAGAAGTACTCACTTGACAAATCCCTCTAGGGACAAGTTAAACAATAAAAAAGTTGCATCCCATTCGATTCAAAAGAAACAGCAAATGCCTGAAAATGATAAATCATTTAGCTATTACTTTGTGAAAATTTGGGACGCATGAAGAGAATTGTACTAAATAACACGCTTGGCATGTACAAAAAGTACACCTCTCACTTTGTTCTGTTCTGCGGTTAATTTAGTTTGAATACCAAGAAACATTTGATGGATAAATTTTGTTGTCACTACTTATATAAGTGCGTCTATACGGGGTTGCCTAAACTACCAGAAGCCAATTAATGCTTAAAAATTCATCTATGTGAGACGATGTCAAATTAGTTAAAGTTGACACTATAAGGACTTTTAGATTATTATTAAAGATTGGTTATTATTTGGATTTGAAATAAACATTTACGATACCGTCCTATTAAACGAAATTTGGTTTCTATTTCTACATTGGACAAATTCGGCTACAGTTGTTCAATTAGAAATAGTAAGTTTAGTCTTTTTCTAAATTCAAATATTGTAGGTACCAGTTCTTTATTTGGTTATAATAAACTATATCTAGTTAATAGGGTTACCTCTTAAAAAAAAACCTTGCATGTGAATTTATATGGTATTAAATATAAATTAACCAATGAGTATTTTGTTTTGTTACGACATAAGCAATTAGGTCATATTTCTCAAAAGAGAATGAAAAATCTTTTATCAGAAGGAATTCGTGATTCCTTAATTTTTCAGACTCAAGTATTTATATTAATTTCATTAAGAAAAACAAACTAATATAAGGAGATTAGGTACCAATAAAAACTTCGGATATCTTAAAACTAATTTATATAGATATTTGTGAACGATTTCCTTTGACTTCTAGGAATGGTCAACAATAATTTGTTATGTTCATAGACGAAATTATCTCATTTTGGCTACTATATCCTAAACACTGGACATGTTTAAGGCATAAAAGGCTGAAGTTGAAAATCAACTTAGTAAAAGAACAAAACGCATTAGATATGGTTGTGATGGTGAATAATATAACAAATATAACGGACTAGGATAACAATGTCCATGGCCTTTTGCTAAATTCTTAGAGGAATGTGGAATCATCCCATAGTACGCCACGACAACTTCTTCTAGTATGAACGGTGTTGCTGAAAGATGAAACAGAGCACTTAAGGACATGGTAATGAGTATGATTAATCTTTCCACCTTACCAGAATCTCTCTGTTGAGAACATTAAAAAACTACAGCTTATATTCTCAATAAAGTTCCAAGTAAAATAACTATCAAAACTCCTTATGAACTTTGGACAGGAAAGAAGCTTAGTTTGAAACATTTACATATTTGGGATTGTCCATCTGAGGCAGGGCCTTATAGGCCTAATAAAACTAAACTGAATTCCAGAACTGTCAGTTGTTATTTCACTGGATACTCGAAGAGGTCTAGGGGTTACAAAGTTTATGATCCCACAACGAAGTCAATTTTTGAAACAGGAAATGATCAATTCTTTGAGAATGTAAAGTTTGCGGAGGGAGATAAGATAAGAGATTTTTTTCTTTAAGGAGGAATATATGAATATTCCTTCTGTTACAATTAACTATGATCTGGGCCAAGAACAAATTCTTGCTCCAGATCTTGTTCAATAAGTAATTTTGGATCAATACTATATTATTAAATCTCTCATATACAATCAAAATATTGTTTTAGAAGGACAAACTCAACAATCTTAAGAATAAATGGCATTAAAGCCACTAAAGAAAAGAAAAAGGCAATTCGAATAATTTTATAATTTTTCTCCAAGAAAATATGAATTGTATTGTATTGGTGGAATAAGATCTGATCAATCAATTTTCATCATACAATGTAAATGAGTAATTCTTAAGAATGGATTGATGTCATGAATAAAGAAATAAAGTTCATGAGTAATAATGATGTTTGGGAACTAATCTCATTGCCTAAAGGTGCAAAACCCATTGATGCTAATGGATATTTAAAATCAAGAGAGATTCGAAGGGTGATGTGAAGAGATATAAGACTCGTCTTGTTGCAAATGGCTCTACTTAAAAGGAAGGCATTGATTTTAAAGACATTTTCTCTTCAATTTCTACAAAAGACTCTTTTAGAACTATTATGGAATTTGATCTTAAGCTACATCTCATGGTTTACAAATTAAAGAAATCCATCTATGGGCTTAAACAGGTTTTTCGTTAATGGTATCATAAATTTCATCAAATAATTATCTCATTTGATTTTGACATGAATTCAGTTGATGATTGTGTATACACAAGTTTAGTGGGAGTAAGTATATTTTCTGGTATTAGATATCAGTGACTCACTATTTGCCTACAATGATAAAGGATAATTGGATGAAAACAACATATTTATGTCATGGAATTTTGAGATGAAAGATATTGGTGGCGCCTCTTTTGTGTCAGGAATACAAATACGTTGAGATTGTTCCCGTTGCATAGTTGGATTATTATAAAAGAGTTATATTGATAAAGTTATTAAAGAATTTGGGATGCATGTATGTAAACCAGATAATACCCCTATTATTAAGGGAGACAAGTTTAGTCTCAATTAATACCCCAAGGATAAACTTAAAGAAATGAAAGTATAGAAAATTTCCTGTACTTCTACAATTGGAAGATTAATGTATGCTGATGTTTTCATATGTCCGGATATGACATTCATTGGTTGAATGCTAGGCAAGTATTTAAATAACTCTAGAATGGATATTTGGAAAGCAACCAATTAGGTTATTCGGTATTTATAGAGAAATAAGAATCACGTGATCACATTCAAGAAAATCAGACCAATTGGAGATCATTGGATATTATGATTTCGATCATGAAATATGATTGTAAAATTTTGTCACTAGGCTGCATATTTTGGATGGATTTGAAAGACTATTTTGGTTATTCTGTGGCAATAGCAGTCTTGTATTTCAACAATAGCTTGATAATGTCAAAATTTATAGATATTAAGTTTTTAGTTATTAAGGAGATAATTTAGAATATTCAAGTTTCTATGAAATAATTAGGACAAGCACTATAATTGTGAATCCGCTTTCCGAGAGTTTATCATCCAAGATATTTCATGAGCATATTGCTCACATGGGTATTACATTTTTTTTTATAATATGTCAGTTTATAGGGAGTTTTATTCAGATGTTGTCTGTTTTGGACACATAATTCTGTCCATGAATTTTGGTTTATTTTAGAAATAAAGCATTCAATTTAGTTTCACCTTGATTAAAGTTTTAGTTTGATCTCATAAAGTAAGACCATTTGGAAAATAGACATGTTCATATCATATTGCAGGTAATTTTCACGCTACACATTCATAATTCATTTATGTCATTTGATTGTGTTGATATATGTGATCAATGAGGGTTTAGTTATGATAATTGTAATGAAAATCGCTTTGATCTTATATTAATATAATTAATGGACGAGATTGTTTAGAGATGTCTTTTGGTTATGATAGCAAACGTATTGAGCTCATAAGATTATACACATTTATAAGGTAACATATGTGGCCCAAGTGGAAGATTGGTGAAAAATTATTAATTTGCCATGTCGGCCAACATATGTAATTAATTGTGCATAAAGACTATTTTAGAGTTAAGCTCAAAATTAAAGTAATCTAATAAAGAAATAAGTAATTGAGTTTAGGACATCTAAATAAAGTGTGAACCGGATTATACGTATAGAGACAGGATTTCTTGATAATTGTATTTAATGATGGACAAAATACATATGAAAACTATATATAGGGTTATGGTTCCCAATTCACATGTAAATCCTGATTCTTTGTGTCATCTCATTAACACAAGAATTATAGAGAAGGCATATTAAAGAGGAAGATTCTAAACCTAAAATCAAGAAAAGGCTATCTATAATCAAGAATCAAAAAAAAGAATTCAAGAATCCATAATTAAGAATCACGATTAAAGATCCGAAAGATACTATTCAAATATTATAATAGAAAGATTCATTATTCGAGATACAAATCAATAGATCAAGGTATGTTCCACATTAATTATTTTTCTTGATGGTTTGACATGAAGATCTTAACAATTATGTGAAGTTTGTAAAGTTTAAATTTCATAAATATTCAACATTATCTTATATCGAACTAGGAAGAAATTTATACAATTTCCATTTTCCAACATCCAATTCTCAAGAAGTTAGATCTGTTGTCCATTTTTTAAAGTAAATTCAATTATTATTGACACATCATCAATTTAGTAGGTTAGTAATGAAGTTAATGAGGATATATTTTAAATAACATATTAAGTGTTGATGATATGTAACGAATTAATTGGATGAACAGCAAAATGGATAGCAAATTTGGACAATAAATCTCGACTCAATCTCAAAAGTTTTCTTTCCTTTGTACTTAAATGCTACATTATACAAGAAATTTATTTTTATATATTTGCAGAATACAGAACTTGCTCAAAATATTCTAACTGGACACAGTTAGCATATAATCATTCCTTAATTTTAAGAATGATATTGTTTAATTTCATTGGTATATAGCATTGAATAATATTATTTGTACATAAGTAATTACATAATATTTTACATATAGATGATGTGTCAAAAAGATAGTAGGAAAGTGGTTTTTTTTTTTTTTTTTTTTTTTTTTTTTTTTATTCTTTAGTTGTTTAATTCTGACTCAATTCTGACCACATTATGTGGGTATAAATCATTATGTAAACTTATTACATATTATAGCACAATAATTTTTGAATTAAACTACTTGTATATGCAAAATGTACACCTTGATTATGTGTCAAAAATCTGATAGTTGATTGGAAGAGGAGTTGTAAAGATCAATACATCAAAATCTGCCAACTCATATAGGTGTAAACCATTGTATCAACATTTATGTACATATAGCACATAGTCCTATATTTTTATTGCAATACATGGGTGTATAATGCAAGCAGGAAAGATTGTTTTTAAGTTAGTTGGCAAGCTGTAAGCTTAATTAAATTGTGCACTTAATAATTAATTGAAATCCTAAGATCGCTAGTGAATTGTCCAAATAGTCATTGAACTTTAAAAATCACATCATTCATCACTAAACTTTCATTTTGTAATCTCGTTAGTCACCGAGCTCAAATTCTGTTAAAAAAACTGACGGAGTGTTGACGTGGTTGGCTGATGTGTCAACTAGTGGATGCCAAGTCAAGCAAATGATATACACATAATTTTTTTTTGAACGTGTTTAAAAAAAAAAAAAAAACCATGTTCACCGCCACCAACTGTCGATTCCCACCTCCAAAAAACCACCATCCTGCCACCTAGGCCACCGGGTATCACCGCTATCGATATTGGCCTCAACTGCCCAACAAATCCCAACCACCATCCCGGCCTCACGCTGCTCCCAAACGCACCCTGGTAACCACCAAACCCCTCACCGTTCATGGCCAAAAAACTCGATAGCAACCACCCTTTCAGTAACACCCATCACGGCCAACATATATTAGCCTCCTCTACACTCTAAGGCACATCCAACCATGGTTTCATGTCATCAAATAGTAAAGCAATTCAAAATTTTCAGGCTTAAATTTTTAGCCCCCACAAGCACGCATGTACCCGATGTGAATTCGCCTCCAATTGACTTGCAAAATGATGTCATTGCAACAAATTGGACCTAGTACAACTTTCAACAGGTTAATACGACCTTGGGTAACTCCTCAATTAATCCATTACTTGCTCCAATTTTCTAAATAAAAAATATGCCCAACTTTTTAGCCATTTGACATAAATCTGCCCCTTTTTTGTTGATATGCGAATTTGCTGTCGATGTGGTTTACAGTGATTGGTGGTGGTTGATTCTGAGGAGGGAGATGGAGATATCTTCTGCTGGTGCGAATTTGTTGTGTTTCAGTTCAACTTTCTTTTTTTCATTTTTTTTTCCTTTTTTTTTTCTTTTTTCTTTTGAGGGAGTTTTGCACGACGTCAGCCAACCATGTCAACACTCCATCAATGTCTTAATGAAATTTGAGCTTAGTGACTAACGAGATTACAAAATGAAAGTTTAGTGATAAATGAGATGATTTTTAAAGTTCAATGACCTCGTGAAAACTTTCTGCAAAGTTCAGTGACTATTTGGGCAATTCACTCTTAGATTGCTCAAGTTTAGTACAAAATAGTTTACTTCGATAAAAAGAAAGTGAAATGACATTAAAGGATCTGAAAATGGAATGATATGTTTCAATCACAAGGGAAGTATTGGAACCAAGAAGCGACTCACCTCTTGAGCGAGGCAGGGAGTAAGATCCTCAAATTTTCTCCTGTAACTTTTTTTAAAATTTTTTTTTTTTTTGTTGTTGAAAATGCCCACTCAGGATTTTTGTAAATTGAATAAGTATCTACCAAATTCTCCACACGAAATAATTACTTTTACTCACAAGGGATTGAGGGAGCTTGCAGGGGAGAGGGATGTGGGGCTCGCAGGACTGGAGTATAGTAGATGCGTGCAATTTAACCATTTAACTGTGACATTCATGTTCTCATCTATTCAATGTAACTTGGTTGATGTCACTTCTTGTGCACGCTAAATAAGTACAATAGGACGGAGAATAAATATATTTCAAATATGCATCATAACATAATTAAAAATGCGATCAATAACAACAATCAAGATTAGCAAATGGAAGTGCAGAAAAAGTGTAACATGCATATTCATGAGCCCTTTAAGTCATCATGGCTCCTTGACATTCTCCAGATAAACTTTCTTCTCCTCTGGACTCATAAAAGCAGTTACAGGAAATGACCTACCAATCCCCATGGGAGTCTTGAAATAAATTTTCTTAGCATCAGATTCTTCAGTACTCATTTCAACTATTGGCACCCACAAAAGCAACTGTTTGCTCTTTATACCAGTCATTTTCTTCATCCTGCCTTTCTCCACATATGCAGTAACCTCATTGGCATAGCTAACAAGTGTGTTACTCCCGACAAAGAAATGCTCATAGGGAGCCCTCTGTTTCATCCAAACGAAGCCCGTCTCACGAACTCGTCCACATTCTACAAGGTCCTTGAGAGGAAGTACACCTCTGGGAAATCCCAGCTCTTCTAGGAGCTCAATAGAGTGTTGGTAGCATTCTTCAGCTCCACGCACAATTTCTGCTCCGGCACGTTCATCTGCTTGTGATTTCTTGCTAGCCATTTTTAGCTTGAATTTTGATTGTTTTGTCGTAGAATTTGGATTACAAATTTATACACAAAGTAGGGAAGATTGGTTAAGATTTGTGAGCAGGAAGTTGAGCTAAAAGCCAACTAAAATAATTTAATTGAATAGCTTTATATGGTTACAAGGTGGTTCACCTACCAATTAATTGGCATCCTTGGCTATGTCAAGGCATATTCATACCCCCATGTCATTTATGTACAACAATCAGTGCCAATGTCTGAATGATATATAAACATCAACTTTTGACTTAACGTTAACATCGATATTTCCAAGTTTCAGAGTTTATGAAAGGCAACATTCTCAATTATAGAGTCAAAAACCCAATAAAAGCAAACTATTATTCAAGCCTCATGTTACAAACACTAAACACATATCGACTGAATTAACCCAGTTCCAGAACTCCACGGTTCTCAAATCTCAGTTTTCACCTTTGCATCACCATTTGGTAACGTGCTTTGACCTTGTGCAAACCGTTTTGTCTCCTGTATTAGACAAAAAAAGTTAAAAGGCGAATGTCAAATTAAAAAATGTTTCCAACTATATAACATTACAAGGGAAAAAAATAAATTAATGATACAGGCTCGATTTGTTTAGTACTTGTTAGAAAGATCTATTAATTTACATAGAAAACCTTATTGTGCTTAACATTATTAACTGACAAAAACAAAGTTGGTTGTCCAACATCTATAGCCAGCTAAGCCAACATTTCTATTGTTAAAAACCAGCCAAACCCCATTAGCAGATCACAAAATTTTTGATACTCGGTCCTATGAGTCTACAATTTATCCACTTCCAGAAGTTGCATATCTTCTCTACCTTACAGCTTAAGTGTTCATTCTTTTCCTTTTCACCTTTTTTTCTTTGTTGAGGTGGAGTACGATACCCTTTCCATTTAAAATCTACGGGGCTAATCTACAGGTAAAGCAAATATAAGACTCTTCCACTGGTTGATGTGGTTGCTGGAGTCAATTTACTTCACTTAACATTAAAAAAAAGTTGGGTACTTAAACCTAATACTATAAATCCATTTCAAGCAAATACGTGGTGCTATGTAAAGGCTGATATTTTCAGTTTACTACCATTTATTGAAGACTTTGCATTTATCAATCATAAAAGGAATTGACTTCCCAACATGCCCCAAAAACTTGTGCACCTATTACTCCTAATGGTCACAACTGCACAAATTGTTCGTCAAGATTTTTCCAGGAATTATGATTTCCTCGTATTCCCTTTCCTCATCTAAGTTAACACGTGGTACTACGATGATGAAACAGTATAGCTAATAAGAACAGCACGAAGTGATCAAAACCAGAGTATTTTATTATAACAAAATCATGAGTTATTCTTGAAGCAATAAATCCCACTAGAAACTTGGGAAAGTTAAAACTCAAAAGTAAAAAATATATCATAAAGCAAGAATTTCATTGTTTCACACATGTAACGTGTTACCACCATAAAAAAATAATAACTCACAGCTGCAGAAGCTGCACGTATATCCCTATATGCTTCAACTTCATCAGGAAATGTCTGTTCCAGTTCCTCGAGCAGATGGCGTCTTAAGCCCTGCATCATAAAAGAAATAACAGTTATTTCACTTTAGCTCGCACCAAACACAGTTAGAACCTTTTTTTAAATAAATTGCCATTGCAGAGAAAATGAATCTGTTATAGATGCGATAAGCTATAATGGAAATTCATAGTAGCATACTAGCATTTATACGACAATAAAAAGCCTAAGAAAATTACAGGGGGTCTGTCAAGGATTTTCTATCATGGCGAGTTTTATTATTAATATGGCTCTTTTCTAACAGTAAATAGTAGGAAAATTCAATGATTAACAAATGCTGAAGATTAGTGCAGATTTACTGGTAAGACAGACTATTTCCAACTATGAGCTTCATCTCCCAAGGAACGACAATCAACAATTGTGGAGAGGAAAAAAAATAAAAATTAAAAAATTTGAACTTCAGATCAAGGAATCAAAGGAATCACTTAGGTCTTAATACCTATGAATTTGGTTGCCTGTCAAGGAATTGCATCATCAGCTCATCAGAGGGTACAACAAGATTCAGATTTTAGAAATAGATGAGAATGAACGAATTTTGAACCCCAAATTATAAAGAAACCGACAAAAAGAAACCATGTTCACAAAACTTCCTAGGATAAAAAAAAAATAAAAATAAAAATACAGGGTATGGATAATGTTGCTCAGGTTCAAAATTTGGACATGGACTATGTTATCTTTTTTGTCATTTGATAAGAAGGTGGTCGAATATTCAAATGGTTGGCAAAAATTTATAAACTTCAACAAATAAGGTATTCATTCAACCGTATGGAAATGTAAAAAGTTTAAAGGAAGCCAATGCAATAAACTCAGCCAACTTCAAAAGATTCCATTCTTTATTTTATCCTTTCTTTGTTCACCTAATTCGCAATTTTATTCCTTATTTTAGATTCTAACAATGATTTTGAATATACATTTGGCTTCTAACGACGATATTGAATTTACATTTGGGAACAGACTGCTGATCTTGGTCCAGAAAAATGGAATGATTGGGTCATTCACCTTCAACTAGAGGTCAGAAGTAGCGGTCCTTGATATGAATCTCTTACTTCATTGGAAGGGAAACTGACAAAGTAATTATGGTTTCTCCCAATTAGTTATTCCAACTCCCTAATTTCATGCAAACAGATTGTACAAATATGATTGTTCAAATATAGATTAAGGATTTAACTTTTACTATTGAGCTTTCTTTGGGGATAAAATGTCCTATTTGAACTTTACTAGAACTCTTTGCCAATGTTACTTTTACTTCTTCCAGATTCCACACATTACTTTCAAATATCTCAGCTTCGGCAAGCAGGTTGTTAGTATAGAGATATTTTTGTACACTTTCCAGCTTCAACCAGAGCGCCTACCTGTTTTTTGGATCAGATGTGAAAATCATTCTTTGCTGCTCAAGAATATATTTGATTAATGGGGAACAGGAGCAAAATTACTTGAGAAAATGCACATACGAACTCAAGTTATATAAAGTAATGAGCCATATAAATCAGTTGCAGGTAAATTCTACAAAAGAACTCAAATGAAAGGAACTTCTTAATACCTAAGCAAAATACAAGTTGCAATCAGCCATAAAACTAATTTAAAAATGAGAAGGCAAACCACTTCACATATAAATTAAAATGCACGGTTTTAAAGAAAAAGACCAACCTTGAAGGTGTCAGTTTTGCCTTTAGTAATCTGGTTTTTGGCAATGCAACTATTCAACACGTCCCGGGTAAATTCATCTGGATTCTTCCCATCATCTATCAAACTAAAGGCAGGATATAGAAAATGCATATTCGTTGTTGAACCCAAAAAAAAAAAAAAAAAAAAAAAAAAAGTGAATAGATACTAATAATTCACCAGTTTTAAGAACATTTTTAATAAAGAAAAACTTACTTAAGAACCTCCATTGGCACCTGAATATTACAGTTCTCCGCTAATTTCGTCATATTATCCAGCTCCAACACTAAATTATTCCTATTTGTTCCAAAAAAAAGGAACCAATTTTATTAAAACAAAAAAAAAAAAGTGAATAGATACTAATAATTCACCAGTTTTAAGAACATTTTTAATAAAGAAAAACTTACTTAAGAACCTCCATTGGCACCTGAATATTACAGTTCTCCGCTAATTTCGTCATATTATCCAGCTCCAACACTAAATTATTCCTATTTGTTCCAACAAAAAGGAACAAATTTTATTAAAACAAAAAAAAAAAGGGACCGACTCAGTTAAAAAATGAAAAAAAATAAATAAATATAGTAATTGACCAAAAAAATTAGGCTATTACATGCGCTGGAGAAGGGGTAATTGGGATGCCACGTTGTAAGAGGAGACGGTAAGGTAGAGCTGATGGAGGATGCCTAATGTTTTCTGGATTGAATTGATAACTAGGGTTAAGTTTTGTTTTGAATCGTCCGTCGGAGTTGCGGCGTTGGTGGCTGAAGATTCCATGGGGGATGGGTCGTTGGATTGTGGAATAGTTACGCCGTTCCCACCGCCGGTTGCTGCCGCTGATGTACTCAGTGACGAGTCCATGTTCTCGAAATTGGGAAGGGTCGTGAGGATGGACAAGGACTTGTGCCAAAGACGAGAGATCTGTTAAAAAGGATACCAATAAATATTAGACACGTGTGTCTGACAATTTTAAGGGCGCCCATTTAGTATTGAAAATTACAAAAATCATTTTTATTACTATAAATTTTTCATTTAACTATTTTCTCTTGTGTTAAAAATAAAATTGTATATTTTTAAATATATTTGTCCAGATTATCTTTTTAAAATATTATCACGTTATAATTGTACTAACTACTAAGTCTTGTAAATAAAATAATATTTATGAATGATCATTGTATTTGTCAAACATAATTGTAATCTATAAATATGAGATTTTAATTCTCAATAAAATACACATATAATTATTAATTTCTTTATTTTCTTTTATTTTTTCTTTAATTTATAATATATTATCAGTACGAAATTCTAACCAATTGAATTGGCAAAATTATTCTTCTTTCTACTTATAAATCTCTAAGGGTAGGAAAAACAATTTTTTCATTCAATCAAATAAAGACAATAAATTCTATCCAATTGAGTTACAAAGAAACTCTTCTTTCCCGTTCAATATTCGCTTAATTTTGAGTTGTGTAACAAAGCGGTATAGTTATTCAATATGATTATATTGTTTTGACTGTATTGTACCAATTTATTATAAATTAATATTTGTTTAAATATAATTTTTTTGCACAATATTCCAAAAAAATATTATCTTATTATTCTTGAAACAAAATTCCGAATTAATATTAGAATTTTACCACAAAAATAGGAAATGGGGACATGGATTAAATTCAGGTGCCACATGACATTGGCTAGTTTTTTTTTTTTTTTTTTTTTAATGTACAGTCAAGTGTTGCCATGCAGTACCTAAATTTAAACCCTTTTTTCATTCTCCGTCAAAGTAGCGTTATACTTAATATTATAAAAGAATATTGTAGAATTACTTGAAAATTGAATATTATTTTGTTGTTGTTTGATAAGCACAAATTCACACATAATATAATAATATCTAAAAATGGTATTATATTGTTACTCTTGAAAAATATAATATTTGTACATATTATATTTTAAACAAATTTCATATCAATATTGTATGACTCCGTTTAATTAATATTCTAGAGAAATATTAAGTTAATACTTTGAAGAAGTATAAACATTATACATCTTAAGGTTCTAAAAATTATTTTATTGTTACCTCCTCAATAAAATATCTTAAGCTCTAACGAGTGATATTTTATAACGCCAGTTCGCTGATTCACAATTTAATTGAATTGTTTTTTAAGCATTAGGGGAAAAAAATAGTAGCTGAAAAAATTTCATAATGCATCATATAGTGCTATCCATATCTTCGCACTTAACAATATAAAAAGATAAATCATTTCTAAGATGCAGTTATTGACCTATAAGAGATCAATAAAATCCCATATAGATGCTCCATCTCTTATATTGATGTTTTAGA
This sequence comes from Olea europaea var. sylvestris, assembly GCF_002742605.1. Classification (NCBI taxonomy): domain Eukaryota; kingdom Viridiplantae; phylum Streptophyta; class Magnoliopsida; order Lamiales; family Oleaceae; genus Olea; species Olea europaea. The sequence goes on along the minus strand of NC_036258.1, from coordinate 13,103,593 downwards.
AGGACAAAACTATTGTATTATATAAATGACATGTTTGAAATGCTCTGATATTCGGTTTTAAAGATAAAAATTCTTGAAAAAATGGGAGCATATAAGAAAGATAGTCTCATTTAAGAAATAAAAAATATATACATATACACAACAAATTATAAAAACCTCAAAACAAGTTCAATAGTTCAAGCACTTGTTGAAAGTGGAATATATCTTATTAAGTTATGTCATTATGAAAAAATAGAATCGAAAAAGAAAAAAGTTGTCGACAATAAGTACATGACATGTTGCTTCATATTGTGAATAACGAGGATATCAAAATAAATTTATCGAAGTATATAAATTGAAAACATGATTGGTTAAATAAAATGAAGCATTCTTATCAAAATTGAACTTATTAGAGAAAGTTGAAGTTTTTGCAATTGCAGTTTGAATACTTAAAAGTGTATACTTATGTGAAAAGGAATTGAGAAAAATAAATTTGTCATATGTAATATATGATTCTTAACATAATGAATTTAGCAAAAACTTATATAAATGGATAAATCATCACGTGATAGATGCAATCTAATGAGTGTATTTCATTCATACTTTAGATACCATCTAAACTTGATATTTAGCTAATTCCTATGAGTTTAGAACGTTTTAATATGTGCTTTGATATTGTGATATAAGTTGATGAGATTGATGGAAATAAGCAAAAATTGAAAAAATAGAGAAAATAGCTAAGTTGTAAGAGATCCAAAGTTCGGGAACTAAAGTGTAAATACAAAAAAATTGTGTCAGACCTCATAATAAAGATTCAAGAGTGCTCGAAGTCAATTAGATAAAGATAGGCATCAAAGGGAACAAATATAGCCAAAGCATGATCACAGATCAATTTATTACTGAAGAAGTTATGCTCCGATTTTTTAGTCTCATATTGAGACCCATTTTTGATATAGTAAACGTTCGAATTGGAAAATTATATCTAAAGCAAAGTTATAACCTTTTGAGTTAGCTTACTAATGAATCTTGAATCGTCTCAATTAGATATCGGGAAAAGAAGTTATGATAAAATACTAAAAGTTGCGCAATGCCATCGTGCACTCAAAGTGGGAGCCACGACGCCCATCCCACCATGCTGAAATAAAACAGAATACACGGTACCACAAAATCGATATAGAGGCGTCGAGGTGCCGCCTTGCAGGAAAAGTGTTTTTTAACTCTTTTTTTTGGCCCAATTCAACCCTAATTCGTCAAAAAATCTCAAAATGCTATAACCCTAAAGACCACAATTGAGGAGAGAAATCAACCAATTAAAACAGGGGCAAGATTCAAGAAATCAAAAGGAAGCAAGAACAACAACAAGAGAAGAAATTAGAGATCTACAACCGAGTTTTTCCATTCTCTTCCTTATGTTTTCTTATATGAATTTTAGTATTTTCCTAGGTTATACCATGAACTAGATTCATATTCTAGGGTTTGATTGTAACCAAAATTTGAGATTACGGTTTGATTCCGTTATAATTATTTATGTATGATTTCACACATATGTTTAATTGTGTTATGAAATTAATGCTTTTAATTAGTTGGCCACTAATTGAATGAATAGATGCTAATCAATTTCGACACTTGAGAGAGGGGAATCTAGGTACGATCACAGGATTAACATAATGTAGATTTCATGGGTTTCGAGATAAAGTGTAGGATCTATGAAGTTTACAGCATAAAATAATCATAAACTTGATAAATCTTTGATTTTAATTCGAAATATGAAATCTAGGAATAATTTCTAGCCGGCACTTGAGAGAGGGGAGAGAATTACATTAGGATTCTTGTTTTTAAACATGAAAAAAAATTGACTAGAATAGTTAGACACAAATGAATTATAATTGATAGTTATGTGAAATCATTTCCTAGGCCTTTCCTATATTGATTTATTCGTATAAATTGTATTCCTTGATCTAACACAACGATTCCTCTTAATAATAGATAACATTATTGATTACAAATTTCATTTGTCTAGATAAAATAGAAGTTACATAATTATAGTACTTAGTAAAAATTAAGTTACAATCCTTGTAGGTTCGTTACTCTTAACTTTATTACTATATTACAAAACCTGACACCGTACACTTGCTGTATAAATCACCTTACAAAAAATGCATGACAATTTTTTGGCGCCGTTGTCGAGAATTGTTTAATTTAATTTTTACCAATATCATTACCAAGTAGCTTGTGTTTTAATTTAGATTTTCTTTTATTTTGTTAATATTGGCCACCCACCTTGATCTCTTTGGTATTTTTTAGGTACTATTCAATAGTATATTCATGATTCCTACATTTGGCAAGAGAGCAGAGCAATTGAAATAAGTAATCTCGACATGGATAGAATTACATGCTTGTAGAAGATATCTTTTGTCAACTTTGTTATGGGATGCATAACACCGAGCATTGTTTGTATAGACGCATTGACCTCAGTAAGGTAAAGCTTCTAGGGTTCATAGAATACTTAAAATATAAAAAAGAAGCGATTAACAAATCTGATGAAGACTGCATGCCTTTGGGAGATTATGTACTTGTCGATTGGGGTGAGGATGTCACTTTGTGGGAAATGGTCCTCCTTTGTTGAATGAGAGGGTAACTGCAAAATACTATAATAAACTTGTGAAGTTAAAAGAGTGAAATATATGTAGTGGAGATTGGAGTTACTTGAATGAGTTCAAAAGGTAAAAATACATCCACTTGAAGGGGTTGAAAAGAGAGACTTCTCGTTGCTCGTAAATCTAGAATGCGAATCGATCAGTCAATTTGAATGCGAATTGATCAGTCAAGTCGTAGAAATTTCAACGATTGTAGAATAGTTTAAAGTGAATGACAACTTGATCACAAATGAACTGAATGAAGATGTAGAAATCAATGAAGATGAAAACAATGTACATTCATCCAAATTCATTGATTGTATAGAAATTGATTTTGTGATTAAGTCTAATAAGAAGTTGAAGTCTACTTTATTGTGTTTGAATTGGATGACATGGAAAATCCTTATTACATTGAAAAGGACAATGTGGAGATCTGGAAAAATACAAAAAGTGGAGCAAAGTCAAGAGAAAAAAATGAGTAAGGCATCCAAAGCCTTCTTTAGATGCCCATGATCATTTGCCAAAGTCAAGCTAATGACTTTAAAGAAGCGCTTATTGGGAGGCAACCCAAACTTTCTTTTTTTATTTATTTTTTTCGAGTTATATGATAGTTTAGTTTATTTTTACAGTTTAGTTAAGAACCATCATCTATATCCCATCTTCCCTTAGATTTTGAGTAATTAAGTTGGTTATTAAATATTTGAGCAAAGTAATCTTTGTTCCATATATTTAATATCTAAAATTTGATTTTTTAGAAACATGACATTACGGAACACCCAAACCAACATTAACAAGGAGAAAACAAGATAAATCTCAAGTTTGGGGGAGAAGATAGAAGAAGCATCCATCAAATCCACATCACAAGCACCAAAACATCATGGGCAATGTAGACAATTTTGGGAAGTTCTCTTCTTTTTTCTTTAATTTCACATTGGGGACAATATTTAGTTTAAGTTTGGGGTGAAACATAAATTGTCTAACTACCTTTTTTTTTTAATATATTATTTTCTGTGCATTTTTTTACAAAAAAAATACAATTATTTTTCATGCTTGTATGAGTTAGAAAGCATTGTCGACATTGATGTATGTAATTGAGGACGTGTGTTGATTTATGAGTTGTGAACAGGTTATGTGTTTGAGTTAATTTTTTCCTTATTCATGTAAACAAAAAATATTTTTACACGTGAGTTGATTGTACTGCTGTACATGAGTAGGTTGATTCACGTTTATAGGTTAAAATAGAGAACTTGGATCTTAAATCAAAATAACCACTAAACATTATTATACTCTTAACCCAAATATATGATGTTTGGGTGGTTGAGCCATTGTAGTGAAATTTCGAGATAAATATGGATTCCGAGTGTACTAAATTTTGTCTGGACTGTCTGAAATCAATAGGATGAAAATTGGGTAAAAACTTTAAGTTAAAGGTCAATTCTCGAGAATGAGTGTTTAATAAGGAGCATTGCACTAATCATTGCAGAAAAGGAAAAAAGCTGGCTCGTTGTGAAGCTACCAAAAAAAAAAAAGATCCCAATGAGGACAATCATAATAATCTCATTGTAAAACATCTCTTCGTAACCTTTGTGACTCGAGTAAATAAGCTTGCAAATGTTTAAAACCTGGTGCCCTAAAGTCATCTATTTTGGAAGTCATCGACCTAAAACTCGTTACAGGGGTCATTTAAAAAACGTAAAGGAAAGATATCCACATATAAGAATAATTAAAAAATACACATTTATGAAAAAAATAGGTGCATAAAACAGAAGATGCATTACATGCATTGATTAAGTCCCAAATACTTGTTTTAGAGGATTAGACTTTTGATAAGAGGTTAGTAATTTGGTTGATTCGTGGAGGTTGAAGTGGTAAAAAATAAGGATAATCCTCATTTGTTGATATGTTAAACTGCAATTAGTAAAATCTAACCAAACTAGAGTGGGTAAGGAATAGTGATTATAGATTAACCTTAGACTGTACCCTTGGGAAGAGAAAAGAAAATAAGTTCGAGAGTGTGCGAATCCCACAAGCGAAGTAAGGAAATATTTAACTTTTAAGGTCGAAAATTAGATCGACTTATTATTGTACAGCGTTGCACTTGATTCTCTACACACACACACACACACTCGTTTTGCATTGAATATGTGAGAATTTAGCTTTTGCACTATTGTTTTGAAGTTGTTCATAATGGATGTTTTCAATCATGACCTATGAAGGCAAACTATCTAACTAAATTTGCTTATACAGTTTCTTTTTTTAAACTTGTTTGTTTAAGTGTTTTTTAATTAGTTTTTTGTTTAGTATTTGCTTGAGGATGAGCAAAGTATTAAATTTGGAGGTGTTTGATAAGCGTATTTCAGTCATGTTTGTTTTAAATACTATATAAACTTGATATTTAGCTAATTTCTATGAGTTTTAGAGTAGTTTAATGTGTATTTTGGCGTTGTGATATGGAGTGATGAGATTGAAGGAAATAAGCAAAAGTTGAAAAATTAGAGAAAATGGCTAAGTTGTAATATTCTAGGGCTTGATTGTAGTCAAAACTTAAGATTGTGGTTTGATTCTAGTAGGGTCCATTGGATTGCAAAAATGAAATTTGGGTAGAAAAAATGAATTTAAGGGAATTGAATTGTCTAGAAATTGTTTTATCGGAAATTGTCAATTATTGTGTTTGATTAGTATAATTTTTTACGTGAAAACTGTTGAAATAAAAGTGTTTTTTGGTATTAGTTTGACTTTATTTTACATGAAAATTGTCAATTAAAGGGATAGAATTTACTGGTATGAGGGATAGAATTTGTTTCCATAGCCAAAAAAAGGAAATAAAAAAAAAAAGTAGACCAGAAAACCAATTCCCACCATCCTTAAAAACCACGAAAATTGCCCCCTTCCAAGAAAACGAATTCCGTGGAAAAAAGAAAAGCTATCAAAATAGCCAAAAAAGATGGAAAATGAAATTGCATTTCCTAATTCCATGGAAAATTGTTGCTATCAAACAGGGCCTTATAATTATTTCTATTTGATTTCCCACACGTTTTATGCAACGTGATTTTTACCGCAAGTGTACAGTGTCAAGTTTTGTAATATATTATTAGAGTAAGAGTGTCGAACTCACAGGAATTGATATTTAAATCATATTGAGTACTATAATTATTTTAGCTTTCACTTTATTTAGAAAATCAAACTTTAACACGATATTTTTATACTAAATTAAAGTAAATGGGATGAACGATGCAAGTAAACAATGACAATTTGTAAAGTTTCCTATGAAATTATGAATACCTAGGGAGTGATTTCACCGTACTATCGACAATGTTTTTCAACCGTTATAACTATTTCTATCAATCTTTCCAAATTTATAGGCAAGAACTCTAAATTGATTCCATTTCTCTCTCGAGTACCAAATAAAATTTATTTCTATATTTTAATTCTAATATCTCTATTCCGAACTAAACATATAGAAATTATCAAAGCACCTAATTCTTTAAGTGGAATTAGCCTCAAAGATTTGTACTTTCTCTCAAAATCTGGTTATGTTATTCTTAGATCACATCTAAATTTATCTCTCTCGAGCGTCGAAATTTAAGCATCAAATTAGTCAATTAGTAGCCAATTAATTGAAAGCATTGCGCAAGAACAACATAAATAAATAACCAGAAAGATTAATTAAAATAATTATATAGGAATTAAAACATGTCTAAGTAGGTTACATTAAATCCCTAGGGTTAAAGTCTAGTTCATGATAGAAGAATTAAATCTAAACAAATTGATGAATAATATAAAGAGAAAAAGAAAGAAAAACTCTTTTGAAACTTTTAATTGGGATTCCCCTTGATGTTCTTCATGTCTCCTTGGTCTTGATGAATTGTCTTCAATCTTGCCCCCTTCAATTGTTGTGTTTGGCCCATCCTCTTCTTCTTCAAAATAGGTTTTTTTTTAATGGTATTTATAGTATGTTGGGATCTTGGACGAATTAGGGTTGAATTGGATCAATAAAAGATTTCAAAAATATAAAAACGAGTTTTCCTGCATATTCGGCACCTTGGCACCCAATATGGGCACTGCAACGTTGGGCTTGCTGCTTAAATTTAGATTCTTGGGCGTCTCGGCGCTCAGTTCGGTCGGAAACGACAGATTGCGCGTCCTTCAATATTTTTTAACATAATTTCTTAGTCTGATGTCCGATTGAAGTGATTCAAAATGTGTTGAAAATCTAATTCAAAGAGCTACAACTTTGATTCAGACATCATTCTCCAACTCGATTGTTTGCTTTGTCAAAAACAGGTCTCAATATGAGACTGAAATTTCGAAGCGTAACTTTTTCGGTTGGAAATTGATTTGTGATTATATTTTGCCTAAATTTGATCCCCTTGACAATTTTTTCTCATCCAATTGACTCCTAACACTCTTGGATCTTCATCGTGAGGTTTGATACAAGTTTTGATTATTTATATTTTAGTTCTTGAACTTTGGATCTCTTACAATTTGGTCATTTAATATAATTTCGCCAACTTTTGCCTATTTCCTTCAATTTAATCAGCCTATATCACAACATCAAAATACATTAAAATGATCTAAATCATTGTCAAAGGTAACAAATAATGAATTAAGTAACATAAATATAATGAGTGTGGAGCACTCATCAATATTTAATTGTATCATGAAATTAATTCTTTCAATTAATTGGTCACTAATTGAATGAATAGATGCTAGTCAATTTCGGTGTTCGAGAGAGGAGAATTTAAGCACGATCATAGGATTGACACGACATATATTTTATGAGTTTCGAGAGAAAATATATAATCAATAAAGTTTACTTCATAAAAGAATCATAAACTTGATAAATCTTTGATTTTAATTCGAAAATAGAGATATTAGGACTGAAATGTAGGATTAATTTCTAGCAAACACTCAAGAAAGGGGAGAGAATTATATTAGGATTCTTACTTTTAAATATGGAAAAATTGACTAAAATAGTTAGACACGATTGAATTATAATTGATAATTAGGTGAAATCATTCCCTAGGACTAACCTATATTGATTCATTCATATAAATTGCATTCTTTGAATTAGTCACAACGATTACTCTTGCATTAGATAACATTATTGATCACAAATTTCATTTGTCTAGATAAAATAGAAGCTACACAATTATAGTATTTAGTAAAAAATAAATTACAATTTCTGTTGTTTGACACTTTTAACTTCATTATTATATTACAAAACTTGACACCATATACTTGCAGTATAAATCACGTTATAGAATATACGTGACACAATCACAAGTCTATATCCTGTTATCCTGATAATATATGAAATTTGACATGCATGTTGTAAAAGTGGTTATATCAACTGTGACGCCCCGAACTTAGGCTTTGGGGGTCACGTACTAAATATAGTAACTTCTACCTTTGATACATGTAAATACTCTTAAATAGAAGTATTACACGTTAGAAAACTATTTTCAATTTGGTAAAATATCTCTCATGAAATTTAATGGCCAGCAGAAGTGCATGTCGACGTGAAATTAAACTTTACAAAAAAAAAAGGACTCGGTACTGCCACAGTTAGTTAGGGCAACAAGTTCAACTATTTTTATAAAGTTCATCCCAATTCCGTTTTCTATGAAATTTGTGGCATTAGAAAGATAATTTTAAGTAGTTTCCTAGGTTAAAATATGATAATTTTCCGAGATCATATAGAATGGACGTTTTACTGAAAACAGTGTAGTGTTGCACAGAAAATCCAGATTGACTCTTCAATGTTTAAAAATTCAGATCTCAGGCCACGGACATCCAAATTGAGTGATTCTTCGCCCATATTTAGAAAACTCAAAGACGAACGCGGAAGTATTTTTAAATTCTCAAATGGATGTCTATAGAGTTAGAAATAATGTTTTGAAGATGACCCAGAAACTGCCCGGATTCTGCCCTTTTTTATCATTCAAGAAAAAGGTTTATAAAAACGTCTCTTAACATAATATGGAAGATATAATTACATAATTTACTTCCGGTACCATAGTAGATCATGTCTTATACAAGTTTTTATACAACACCATAAAAAAAACATTTGGAGAGCAGTCGAACAAATATGCAAAAACAATACTTCGATGCAAAATAACCTTCGTCCTTAATCCATCATCGATTATGCCGACTGACTTCCACCAACTTCATATCTATGGATCTGAAAATTTAGTATAGGATACTATGAGTATAAAGAATACTCAGTAAGATATCATGCTTGGATTTAACATGTTAATACTACACAAAAGAATGCAATCAAACACATACTTGCACATTCCGGCTTCCTGGTGCCCTTCGGACTTGTCCTAAGGCATAGATATCTAACTTTGTGGACTTGTCCACACATTCATATTATGGTTTTTCATGCATAGTTTAGGCATAAATATTACTATGAAATCATACCACTTAAGCAAAGAAAATATCTTACTGTAAAACTTGGAGAAACTTCGGTTGATAAACAAGAACTTGAGAGTGTAGGCTTTGTTTTCCTTTTTCTTCCCTTCCCTTCCCTTCCTTTCTTCCTACCGATTTTCTCTCTATCTCTCCATAAAAATTCTGACTTTGCAAAGATATATAGGCTGCTCATCTCTCAGTTATACATATATAGAAGCAAAGTGAAGATAATTAACCAAAATTGTTGCCTACATCTACACGTGGTTGCATGCATGTATTTCATAAACTTAACTCAACACCTAAGGTCAGGTTGTGCCATAATTTAACACCTCCTACTTGCTTAAACCACCTCATGCATGCATGTTACTACAAAGATAGCTTGACACCTCCTACTTGTTCAACAATTAACACCCCATGCATGCACTAGTTAAATCTTACTTGAATTCTTCTCTAACCTACCATCCAGCTGCATTTATTTATGTATATTGCATATGTGTGTATATAAAAAATGAGAGAAATGGTTTAATTTGTATTCCCACTTGTCTATGCATTAGTTAATTGCATTAATCCTCTACAAGGTGGCGGCAAAGTGATAGAAACAAAGGGAAAATATATTAATGTAAAAGGTATAGAATTTGACAATTATTCTAAACCCCTAATTAACTAATCTTGGTAAACTTTTAATAAATCGACCAATGCAAATTTGGCAACCATTAATAATCTTGGCCATACTAAATTTTTTTGAAAAGTTAAATTGCTAGCCTAAAAATTAAATGAGTAAATTAAACGTGCATAATATTTCGGAGTATTACATCAACTTTGCTGGTACGGCTATTACTACTATGAGAGATTTAATATTCTTGAAACGTGTAAATTAAGTAATATTATTATCATGATGGAGAGTAAATACACGTTATAAATTTTTTCATTTAACCAAAACATTGTCATGTTGATTTTTCCTTGCAAGGTTTTTAATGAAACAACTTTTGTAGCGTAATCAAAGAAATAATATACCATTTTTCATTCATTAGGATTTTTTCAATATGATTATTCCTAGAATGGTTTTAAAAATATTCAGCGCACAGCTACATCTTATCTTTGCTTTTAGGCCAACCAAAATCCTATCTATTTGAGTAGCTCATGTCAAGATTGCAATTTTCTCTTTTGTGGATGCACCAGAGTATGACCCGAGACTAGAAGAAGGGCGACTAGCAGGGGAAAGAACCTGAAAGCTATAATTGCAGTCTTGAAACAGTTGATTCTTATTGATGTCACCGTAGTGGAGTAAATTTCTTATGCTGTATGCGATTCAACGGATTGCAATGACATTTATCCAATCTTTTGATTTTACTCTTGTATATTACAAATTGTATACGAGACTACCGAAGAGAGTAACAACAAAATCTATTTTCAATGGACCTTCATGTTGACTAAAGCAGTACGAGACTCCCAATTTATTTTTCAATTCTATACTAGAATCTCGAAAAAGATATTGTTTGGAGATGTAACAAGACAACACGGAACGTACTTTATAAAAATAGTGATATTGAATGAATTAACGTATAAGACAAAGAGGGATCGATACAAGGATATTCATTAATTGAAATCAGGGGAGTAAATATAATCTTCTTTCTTCACTCAAGTTTTGTTTTATTTAGTTTTCTTAACAAGATTTAATGAGACAATATTTTATTACTCTAAATTATTTCCTTTTTTTTTTCCCGTTTATTTGATACTTTTGACCAATCGATTTTTTGTCAAACAAAATATTTAATGGAACAATTATAGTGCAAATGGTCATTCAAGGGGACTTCTTTATTTTATTCTCTTTTGTTTATCCCTACTATATAAAAAGGGCATTCCTAGAAATACTGTAAACAGTGGATTCTTCCATTTTGTCACACTGTAACAATTTTATTTTATTTTTTCAAAATTGTGAGAGCAAAAACTATGCCATTTGTTTTCAATCATTTCTCTATTTTCATACACCACTTTATTGCAACCATCACCTCCACTGCAATATTTCTCCATTTTCACACACTATTTCATTTCATCCAATCCAACTGATAAAAAAAAGAAACGGAATGATTTAACAAATTAAACAACAATCTCTCCATTCACACACAATGGGATGGATTTCTCTCCACCCATCTCTCCGTGCACGGAGAGAATTTTTTTCCTTATTTATTTTTATTTTTTAATTTGTTTTTTTTTCAATTTAAAATTCTTTTCTTTTCATGATAAAACTTATTTTTTTTTTCAATTTTAACTAAATAATATTTATATATTCTTTATTTAATTTTTGCAACTTTCTTTTATTTTATTTTTATTTTTTTTGAAAATTGTTTTAAATTTTTTTCTTCATAGTATAAATAATTTTTTTTCGATTTAAAATTCTTTTCATTTTATGATAAAACATATTTTTTAAATTTTAAATAAATAATATTTATTTTTAATTTTAATTATTTCAATTTAATATAAAAACTTTACAATAACTTTTTTTTTATTTCTTTTTCGTCGGCAAATTTTTTTGTTCTTTAATTTGTTAAATTATTTAGTTTTTTTTATTCGTAACTTTCTTTTATTTTATATTTATTATAGTTTTCTGAAAATAGTTTAAAAAATTTCATTTTTCTTCATATTATAAATAATTTTTTGTTCAATTTAAAATCTTTTTTAATTCTTTTTGTTTTACTATAAAACGTAATTTTTTTATTTAAAATTCTTTTCTTTTTATGATCAAACTTAATTTTTTTAATTTTAATTAAATAATATTTTTTAAGTTTTAATTATTTCAATTTAATTAAAAAACTTTATAATAATTTTTCAAATGTTAGAACATTGAATAAGAACTAATTGAATAAACATAATGTCAAAAAATTAAGCGAACTCAATTGTAACTATCGTTTTACTCCAACACAAATAAAAAAATTAAATGGTTTAATAAATTAAAGAACAAAAAAATTGCAGGCGAAAATAAAAATAAAAGAAAAGTTATTATAAAGTCTTTTAGTTGCAATGAACCAAACGATTGGATTTCATCAAACATTTCGAATCTTCAACAAGTTTTGAAAAATCTACAATTTTGAAGATTATAAAAATACAATAAATACAAACTCGTGCAACGAACATGGCAACTATTAGTAATAGTAAGAAACATCAACTGCCCCTCGGGGCATAGTCTAGTGGTGTAAAAGATAGGAGTGAGGTTATCTCACGCCTTACTGGCAGCTGCAGTGTGGGGGTTCGATTCTTGAAATATGAAATTGGACTCCTTGTAGGTGCAGTGTATATGCAATTCTTGTTCCCTGACCTGTTGGGGCACATCCCGCGATTTACCTCCCTCACAAAGTTTCAGGAGTGGGACGGTGGGGCTCTCAAGGTTAGGGTTCAACTTTTTTTTTTAAAGAAACATCAACATTAGCCCCGAGGCATAACCCAATGGTACAAAGGATAGGAGTGAGGTAGTTTCAACCTTACTGGCTGCCGCAATATGAGGGTTGGATTTCTAAGATATGAAATTGGACTCTTTGTGGGCACCAGTGTAAGGGCAAGCTCTTGTTCCTTGATCTGTTGGGACACATCCCGCGATTTACCTCCCTTATACTGTTTTAGGGGCGGGGCGAGGTCTTAGGAGTCTTGAAGGTTGGGGTTCAACCTTTTTAAGGGCCTGTTTGGTAGAGATTTTGAAAATTGATTTTTTGACCGTTAGAAGAAAAGTGGGGTCCACATGACCTTACTGGCTGCCGCAATATGAGGGTTGGATTTCTAAGATATGAAATTGGACTCTTTGTGGGCACCAGTGTAAGGGCAAGCTCTTGTTCCTTGATCTGTTGGGACACATCCCGCGATTTACCTCCCTTATACTGTTTTAGGGGCGGGGCGAGGTCTTAGGAGTCTTGAAGGTTGGGGTTCAACCTTTTTAAGGGCCTGTTTGGTAGAGATTTTGAGAATTGATTTTTTGACCGTTAGAAGAAAAGTGGGGTCCACATGTGAGAGAAGAAGTCAAAAATTACGACTTGAATAGTAAAATAACGGTCAAAAAATCAATTTTTTGGAGCAAAAAATCCCAACCAAACGGGGTCTAAGAAGGATCAACATTAGCCAAATAGATAAAATATAGCTTGGAAGGATATAACAGAATAGTACAATTCCAAGAGTACAACACCAGGAAGGCACGGCTGCAAAATGCTCGAGAAACAGTTGTCGTAGACAATCTTTCCCCTGTTAAGCACTGGAGCGCCCAGCCTGCTATTGTGCCATTTCGAAGCCGGTCAACGTATGGATAATCCTTAGGTTTAGTTACATTAAATAAGGAAAATTTCATTTTTTTCCTCAAACTATTGTCTGAATAGCAAATAAGTCCACAACTTGAAAGGTGCAACTTTATCCTTTACTGCTAGTGTAACTGCTTGATCATTCGTCAATTACGAAACTATCAAAATCTCCATTGTATTGCTACTCGACTTCATGTCTAAGTCATGTTTCTAAAATCAGACTAGATAAACATTCGATAAAATTAAAACTAGATATATAAATATTAAATTTTGGGTACACGCTTGACTTGATTTTCAAAACATTGCTTCTAAATTTGTGAAGCTAGATTTCATTTCTCAATATAGGTTAATGTACAAAGATGTAAAATGAGACATGATAGTATGAAAATCAGGTGAAGATTTAAATTCTGGGCGATGTCTTCATAAAATATTGAGGACTAGTCTATTTATAATTTTTAAAAGTAGTGACCATTGCTGCAAATTTAGTAGATGTAAACGCCAAAACAAAACAAATCAAGGTCTGAAAATATCGGAAAATTCGGAGCACTGTTAGAGAGAGAGAGAGAGCTTCACCATACTTGAACAGAGTCCGTATCTGTAGACTCATTGTCCCATCCATATGTACGCATTAAAATTAAATAAGAATTAAAAAAAAAAAAATCTAAAAAATTTCATTTTTCTTCATATTATAAATAATTTTTTGTTCAATTTAAAATCTTTTTTAATTCTTTTTGTTTTACTATAAAACGTAATTTTTTTATTTAAAATTCTTTTCTTTTTATGATCAAACTTAATTTTTTCAATTTTAATTAAATAATATTTTTTAAGTTTTAATTATTTCAATTTAATTAAAAAACTTTATAATAATTTTTCAAATGTTAGAACATTGAATAAGAACTAATTGAATAAACATAATGTCAAAAAATTAAGCGAACTCAATTGTAACTATCGTTTTACTCCAACACAAATAAAAAAATTAAATGGTTTAATAAATTAAAGAACAAAAAAATTGCAGGCGAAAATAAAAATAAAAGAAAAGTTATTATAAAGTCTTTTAGTTGCAATGAACCAAACGATTGGATTTCATCAAACATTTCGAATCTTCAACAAGTTTTGAAAAATCTACAATTTTGAAGATTATAAAAATACAATAAATACAAACTCGTGCAACGAACATGGCAACTACTAGTAATAGTAAGAAACATCAACTGCCCCTCGGGGCATAGTCTAGTGGTGTAAAAAATAGGAGTGAGGTTATCTCACGCCTTACTGGCAGCTGCAGTGTGGGGGTTCGATTCTTGAAATATGAAATTGGACTCCTTGTAGGTGCAGTGTATATGCAACTCTTGTTCCCTGACCTGTTGGGGCACATCCCGCAATTTATCTCTCTCACAAAGCTTCAGGAGTGGGGCGGTGGGGCTCTCAAGGTTAGGGTTCAACTTTTTTTTTAAAGAAACATCAACATTAGCCCCGAGGTATAACCCAATGGTACAAAGGATAGGAGTGAGGTAGTTTCAACCTTACTGGCTGCCGCAATGTGAGGGTTGGATTTCTAAGATATGAAATTGGACTCTTTGTGGGCACCAGTGTAAGGGCAAGCTCTTGTTCCTTGATCTGTTGGGACACATCCCGCGATTTACCTCCCTTATACTGTTTTAGGGGCGGGGCGAGGTCTTAGGAGTCTTGAAGGTTGGGGTTCAACCTTTTTAAGGGCCTGTTTGGTAGAGATTTTGAGAATTGATTTTTTCACCGTTAGAAGAAAAGTGGGGTCCACATGTGAGAGAAGAAGTCAAAAATTACGACTTGAATAGTAAAATAAAGGTAAAAAAATCAATTTTTTGGAGCAAAAAATCCCAATCAAACGGGGTCTAAGAAGGATCAACATTAGCCAAATAGATAAAATATAGCTTGGAAGGATATAACAGAGTAGTACAATTCCAAGAGTACAACACCAGGAAGGCACGGCTGCAAAATGCTCGAGAAACAGTTGTCGTAGACAATCTTTCCCCTGTTAAGCACTGGAGCGCCCAGCCTGCTATTGTGCCATTTCGAAGCCGGTCAACGTCTGGATAATCCTTAGGTTTAGTTACATTAAATAAGGAAAATTTCATTTTTTCCCTCAAACTATTGTCTGAATAGCAAATAAGTCCACAACTTGAAAGGTGCAACTTTATCCTTTACTGCTAGTGTAACTGCTTGATAACCAAACGGGGTCTAAGAAGGATCAACATTAGCCAAATAGATAAAATATAGCTTGGAAGGATATAACAGAATAGTACAATTCCAAGAGTACAACACCAGGAAGGCACGGCTGCAAAATGCTCGAGAAACAGTTGTCGTAGACAATCTTTCCCCCGTTAAGCACTGGAGCGCCCAGCCTGCTATTGTGCCATTTCGAAGCCGGTCAACGTATGGATAATCCTTAGGTTTAGTTACATTAAATAAGGAAAATTTCATTTTTTTCCTCAAACTATTGTCTGAATAGCAAATAAGTCCACAACTTGAAAGGTGCAACTTTATCCTTTACTGCTAGTGTAACTGCTTGATCATTCGTCAATTACGAAACTATCAAAATCTCCATTGTATTGCTACTCGACTTCATGTCTAAGTCATGTTTCTAAAATCAGACTAGATAAACATTCGATAAAATTAAAACTAGATATATAAATATTAAATTTTGGGTACACGCTTGACTTGATTTTCAAAACATTGCTTCTAAATTTGTGAAGCTAGATTTCATTTCTCAATATAGGTTAATGTACAAAGATGTAAAATGAGACATGATAGTATGAAAATCAGGTGAAGATTTAAATTCTGGGCGATGTCTTCATAAAATATTGAGGACTAGTCTATTTATAATTTTTAAAAGTAGTGACCATTGCTGCAAATTTAGTAGATGTAAACGCCAAAACAAAACAAATCAAGGTCTGAAAATATCGGAAAATTCGGAGCACTGTTAGAGAGAGAGAGAGAGCTTCACCATACTTGAACAGAGTCCGTATCTGTAGACTCATTGTCCCATCCATATGTACGCATTAAAATTAAATAAGAATTAAAAAAAAAAAAATCTCCACAGCTACAAATAATTTTCTGAGCAGTTCATTTGATTTTTATCAATCGAGTGAATAATTGAAGAGTTGATGGTATTATCTCAAGTTTTGTGAAGAAATGGGGGACGGTCAGAAGACTTATTCTTCTAATCCAAAAGATTACGAACTCCTAGAAGAGGTTGGATATGGCGCCAGCGCAACTGTTTACAGAGCAATCCATTTGCCTTCCAAGGAAGTGGTGGCCGTCAAGTGTTTGGATCTCGATCGATGCGGTAGCAATCTGGTTTGTCGTGTTTTCCATTCCCTCGAATTTCTTTTCTTATACAGATAAATTTGAGTATGTATGGATGGATGTTTGTGTTTAATTCTGTGTATAGGAGATTTGCGTGGGGTGATGTGTGATTGGAATTTGTGATCTAGTTGAGTCTGTTTTGATTGATTTGACTTTTTTTTGTGATGAACTTGCAGTTTAGATGTGTGATTTGAGATAGCGCTATATGAGGAAGTACCTTCTATCTTGGTTAAGTGATTTTTGATGGTGTATTAGGGTGAAGTTTGAAACTTAAACTGTGGAATTTGGTTTCAGATGATAATAATTGTCATATGTTAAATTACTTGATTTTTGTTTGCTGGTGGTTATCGACCTGAAAATGCAACAAAACTGCAGCTGGTAGTTATTTGAATGCTTTATTTTGTGTTCAATAAGACCATAGATCGTAGTTAAAGTAGTGCTCAAATGTCTAAAGTTCCAATGGAGGGCCACTAGGAAAAACATTGTTTATGATCTGGCTTCAATTTTTCATTTTTTGGGTTACCAAACCTTGTAGATCACTGCTTATGGATAATGAATTGTGGGAGGTGACCAAAACAATGGGGTAATTGATTGGATGCATCTCTTTTCTTGTGAATCTCGAAGATAATAGTTAGGTCACAGCTACTTACTTTGGGTTGTCCAATAAGATGGTTTCTTCTTTTTATGGTTTAAATGAGGATAATAATATGGCAATATGAAAATTAAATCAAACAAGAATATAAGATTTACGTGTTAAAATATGCCACGGGCAGAAGAGGAGAATTTATTGATATCAATAATCTTGGATTTCAAATTATTGTATCGAATGTAAGGAATGATTCAATGTGTTGTATACCGCATATATATATATATATATGGGGGTGTTTGAGCCCCATTTTTATGAAAAAATGCATTTTAGAATAGTAGATTGATGGAAAATGTATGGTTGAAAAATAAGAATTTTTTTTTGATTTACATGTAATATTATTTTAATGAATAATGTGTGGTTGAAAAGAAGAGAGAAAAATGTATTTTGGGAAGAATGAAAATCAAACAATGCCATAATACTAAGATCCCTAACATACTTGGAATATAATATAATGAAGAGTTTAATATATGGTGAAGTTTCAATATAAAAGCAATAATGAAATATTTGGGATGAAATAGGAGTAAGAAATTACCAAAATCGAGAAACCTTTTCCAATTGCAACTTGGTCTTCTTTAAGTCTACTACTGCAATGAACAAAACTTCTAAAATTTCTCCACCTGGAGATAAATTCCGGTGTGAGGAATAAAACTTAACTCTTCAACCAAAAATCCTCCACCAAAACAAATCCTCCAATAGGAAAAATTCTCCACCTTTTTTTACAAAACCCAACTAGGGTAAACTTAATAACTGAAAAACTAATTAAATCCAAGCACTGCTCAGCAAGATTAATTTGGACACTAAAGTTGCTAGAATTATCTCCACGAGCAACAAAATCACAAATAATTTAAAATTTACCAAACATGGCAAAAACATACCATGTAACATAATCAACCAAAATGCTTATGGAGAAGGTTCTTTACTAGACTGAACACCTTTGATTGCATGTAAGGCATAAACCACAAAATATGCTTCATCGTACCTTTGTGGAGGCTTTATATATCTGATGGTCTGTCTGTAGCAATTGATGATGGCAAAGCATTACCTATAACTTCTGAATTTGATCGACATGTATTCCTTAATATGGACCCTAAACCAAACTCCAATGGTACAAAACCAAACTCAAATCCACCAGAGCCCTTAACTGTTGCTGATTACTATTCAAAGATTATGTAGAACAAAGCAAGAAATATAATTGTGACATTTTCTGTCACTTCAACACAACATGTGCACTGTTACTAAACTTCAGGACTCCACTTGCACAAACGTACTTGTATCCTTTTGAATCTAGAGTATAAAAGGAGATAAATTTTTTCTTCAAATCAGGAACATTTCTTATGGCATCAAGTGTTCTAATAATCCAATCAAACATCTTAATTCCGACCCTTTTAATACCAGCTATCCTACAAGGTGAATTATTTCCCATTACCACACCACCTTTGGTAATTGTTTTATATGTTGAGAATAAATCTCGATTAAGACACATATGAAAAGTGCAAACTATATCAAGAATCCAATCATCGTCAGGTTTGGAGTGTTGTCAGAAATAACCAAATTTTCTCCATTTTTGTACCTATCTTCTGTAATATTGACTTCACCTGAAGTTTTTGATTGTTTATCCTTCTAATTTGTAGCGGCTAGATTTTCATTCTTCTGCAACTTATAACAATCATTTCTGATGTGCCCCCGTCTCTTGCTATACTTACTGACTTTATTATTGTAATGAAACCTTAATTTGCCCATCATATAATCACCATCAACAAGGCCATCTCCATGAACATGAGATCTAACAAGATGCTTCATTTTCTCCTTTGAAAACGGAGCATCATAAACTTTTTCAATGGTGAGAGTATGACGACTGTATAAGATCGTGTCTCTAAACGACATGTATGAAACGGGCAGCGAATACAATAATATTAATTCTAAATCTTCTTCATCATATTTGACCTCCAAGTTCTTCAAATCAGCGGCAATTTTCTTAAAAATAGCTAGATGATCTTCTAGTGATGTACCTTTTGTTATACAACGAGAATAAAGACTTTGTTTCAAGTGCAATTTGATAATTAGACTTTTCGTCATGCATAATTGCTCAAATTTTAAGCATAACACAGCTACGATTTTCTCCTTTAAAATGTTATTTCGAATATTATTTGAAAGATAAAGATGTATCTGTGATATGACCTTTTGATCTTACATTGTTTCTCCTCCATAGTCTAAGTTGAGGGTATCTTGTCAAATCCCAACAAAATATCATCTAAATTCATTTGAGCAAGCACTGCTCACATTTTTACTTTCTAAAGCAAAAATCTGTTGTTGCAATCAAACAACGGAATATCATACTTTATAGTTGTCCTTCTAAAAAAGTAAAGCCTCGAATTGAGTTGATCGAAATTCGCTCTGATATCACTTGTTATGATTTAAAAAACTATAATAATATGACATTATGAAAATTAGATTAAACAAGAACACCAGATCTAAGTGGTAAAAATATACCATGGGCAGAGGAGAATTTTATTAGTATGAATGATGGAGGATTATAAATTATTATGTAGAATGTAAGGATTGATTCAATATGTGTTGTACGCTGCATATATATAATACTAAGATCTCTAACATACTAGGAATATAATACAATGAAGAGTTTAGTATAATGTGAAGTCCCACTGTAATGGGTAAAATCAATAATGGAATATTTTGGGATGAAATAGGAGTTAAAAAACTGCCAAAATCGAGAATACTTCTCCAATTGCAACTTGGACTCCTTCAAGACCTCTTTAAGTCTACTGTCAACTTCTAAATTGAATTCTAACTTAAATTCCCAAATAAACTTCAATTAGATTCCAACTGGATTTTAAATAGAACTTCCAAGTTGTCTTCCTAATAGAATCCGGGTCACACCCTAATTCTAACACTTCTTTATGCTGAAAATGGCTTATTCGGAGAGTAGATATTTTACTTCTTTAATTTTGATGATTTAGTTTGATGGAGAGGGCTATATAATTGAATTTTGTCTAGATTGGGAATTTGCTTTTCGATACCAAATTTGGCAATTTTTTGTGCATATTTTGTAGCTAGTCCAACTTTTAATGGGATATACTTTAAATCAAGAAAATCTGGAATAAAATCAAAGCAGTTGTGAAAGTCAAATATGGTAGGTCCGCTCGCTTTCTAAATCATATTAGGAATTATAAGGGATAAAATTAAATTTTCACGCCAACATGTATGGTGGAACCATTATATCTATAAACTAAGAATCCTATGTGTTTAACACCCGAACCAATCCAAGGTTGGAATCATGAAAATAGCTTACAAAAATTTTTACGAGATAAGTGAGAGTCAACTATTTGTGCGGATTGATTTTTGGTATGGGAGAAGAAAAAGCTACGATTTCCTTTGGGTCATGTTTGAAGTGAGAAAAATAGTTTATTTAGTATATCCATGAAACATTTTTCTACCTACGCAATTGTTGAACTTTAATCTAGGCAGTGAGGGATTTTAATTAAATCCAGAAATGAATATTCCAATTTTTACATCATGCTAATATTAAAATAAAAATTTAACATTATGTGAAATCCATGTATTGTACCACAATTTCATTCACCAAATTCTACCTCGAACGCCAAAATAGGACCGATTTGTTATAAAAACTATTACCCATTAAACAGCTAGAACTATATCTCCTAATGTGAACTTCTCAAGACCTTAACCTGAGTCTAGCGCAATCCTAAATCCTAAGCATAGGGGATGACCTTGGGAATTGCAATGACATGAATAACCTCATGAGGTATTTTTGGGACAAGACCACGAGGCTCGAGTGGTTTAAAGTTGAAAATGGATCATTTGGCTAATCAAGATGAATATTGTGATATGTAAAAATCCCTTAATCTCTAATTTACAATGATATATTTTTTTTATCATTTCTCATTCACCTTTTCTTTTTCCATTTTCAATTCTAAAATGATGCAAAATAAAAAATCCCTAATAAATCCTTGGTTATATCCTCCTTTGATGCTCGGACTTGGCATTCCTGTTGATATACCCGTGTCGACACGACACTGATACTGGTATGAAATGCGGGTCAGATCCTTCAGTTTTCAAGCCGACTTGGCATCCTAAGAAGGCTGTCCGTGATCGAAAAAGTTAAAAAAATGAAATGAAAGGAAAAATAGAAACCAACCCTACTAGGGGTAGGCAAAAAAATCGAAAAACCGATGAAACTGTTAAAATCAAATTGATTCAAGTCAGGTTGGGTTGGTTTGAACCAAAAAATTGGTTGGGTATGGTTAAATTTAACCATTAAAAATTCAGGTTGGTTTGGTTTTGGTTTACGCAACCAACCCATTAATTAATTGACCCAACTCGCAAATGCTTTTTTTTTTTTTTTTTTTTTTTTTTTTTTTAAAATTTTTTTTTTTAATTATAAAAAAAAAAAAATTACTTTTCTAAAGTAATCTTTTTTATTTTAAAATTTATCTTTTAAATGTAAAAAGTAAAATAATAAAAACAAAAATATAATATATATAAATATATATATATACACACCAAAACTCTAAATATCAAAAGAAAAGAAAGCAAGAAGAAGAAATGTTTGATGTAAATTTCGAAATTAGATTGTAGCATTGCTTTCATTTTGTTGTAATTGTTTGTTGATAACTATCGGATTTATCTATATGATGATTTTGTAAAAATTGATTCTTTACCATTTACATTATATATATTATTGATATGAATTATGCAAGAAAAAAATTTATATGTATAATTTTATTATTATTATTTTTTTTAAAACCCAATATAGGTAGACAATTTTTTTACTCACAAAAATTCCAAACTGATTAACCCAATCAAATCGGTCTAAACGATATGGTTTGGTTTCAAAAACTAGTTTGGATTGGAATTTATCCAAATCAATCAAGTCGGTTTCGGTTTCGGGTTGCATTCAAAGCCAACCCTACCCGAACCATGCTCGGGCCTAAACAATGCCGATATAGCCTGCTTTTGGTGTCTATGTCCCCAAAGTTTCTTGGGCTTTGGAAAATTTCAGGCATCAGTTAGAGAAGACGGCAAGAGAAGACAAAGAAGCGGCTGGAAAGGATGAGAGAATTTTCAATTTTAAGGGTTTGATAATTGGGTTAAATTGTTTAAAGTGGGCTTTGTCACTTTTTAGCTGGGTGTAGACAATTTTAAAGTGGGTCAAAGATTTTTAAGGTGGATTTAAAAAAACCTTGCTCAAACCCTTTGATTTACTGAAAATTTAATAATTAATAAAAGTTAAGTTAAAAAAATTAAAAATAAAATAAAAAGTTATTTTAATCAACGAAAAAATTAAAAAAAATATTTGAAACATATACCCACGTGCCCAGATCTGAAATTTGGATTCTTTTTAGTCTTGTCCTCATATCTTTTAAAAAAAAAATTAAAAGATCCGACATTTAGATACATGCCCGTACTCGATACCCGTACCCGAGTTCGAGCATCATGGATATCCTCCATTGAAGTGGTTATTTGCCACTTTTTTTGCCCATGTATCCTTAGTTGTTGGCGAAGCAGCATAAAATTATAGATTCAGCTGCTTCTGAAATATTATGCTGCATCACATCATTGCACCTTTTCAAATATCTTTTATACTTTAAAGGAGTTAAGTTCTATGATAATTATATTATTACCATGTAGTTTTTGGTTCATCAACTTAAGCTTTTCACAGGGTGGAAACTTATAGTTACTGAGGAACAGTGCACAGTGGTTTATTGTCCACTGACTCATAAGTCATACCAGTGATTTATCCTACTTGCATTTAGGGCTTCTTTTATCTCACTGGCCGTGGAATATTGTAATGAATCAAAAGCATGCCACTTGGGTCTACACGAGTCGCACAACTTGTTTTTCTCAAGATGCTCCTGGAGATGAAGATCCATGTTTGTACGGGAGACTGTTAGATGAAACCGCTTGGAACATAATCCTCATTCTTTCTGTTTTTATCTTCTTATTTAAGATAAAGCCATTATATTTATTAAGCAGCAATTTCCCAGTTAGGTTATGTAGAAAATTTTTATTCAGTTCTGTTTTTTTTTTTTTTTTTTTTTTTTTCTCCCCCCCCCCCCCCCCCCCTCTCCCCCTGAGTGATACAATCCGTGTTTCTGACATTATTTATGTATCTTTCATGCATTTATATTGTGCTATTATCTTCTTTGGTCAGTTGCTTTATATTTGTTTCCTCATAACTCAGTTCCTGCATTTTTTTTAACTTCTGGATTTTATCACATTGCTAAGTTGTCATGCCATTAATTCAACATTAATGTTTCCGTTGCATTATAAATGTTGGGGGCTGGACTTGAACAATGGAGACTGTCCATGGTCAAAATCTTTGCAACAAACTAAGTAACATAATGAATAATTTTGGCCTCTTTCTAATAGGATGACATTCGAAGGGAAGCTCAAATACTGAGCTTAATTGATCATCCTAATGTGATCAGAGCATTTTGCTCATTTGTTGTCGACTCCAACCTTTGGGTGGTGATGCCTTTTATGGCCGAGGGTTCTTGCCTACATCTCATGAAGATAGCATATCCTGATGGATTTGAAGAATCAGCAATTGGGTCTATCTTGAAGGAAACTCTGAAGGCTTTGGAATATCTTCATCGGCATGGCCATATTCATCGTGATGTGAAGGTTAATTGATTCTGAAATATTTATCCTATAAAACAAGCAAAAAGACATTTCCAGATCTGACAAGTTCATTGGAATCAACTTGGCTACTAAACTACTTTGCAGATTGATTAATATTTCCTTTTGCAGGCAGGAAATATATTAATGGATAGTACTGGGGAGGTAAAACTTGCTGACTTTGGTGTTTCAGCAAGCATGTTTGACAAAGGTGATAGGCAGCGCTCGAGGAATACCTTTGTAGGAACTCCATGCTGGTATGGCTTGACATTTATCTTTTCTTTTCTATTTTGTTTTCTGAATATGTATCCGTTTTTGTGATAGTTTAAGTTTTCTGTTATCTAAAACTTTTGTCTTGATGTCCAGGATGGCACCGGAAGTTTTACAGCCAGGAACTGGATATAATTTCAAGTGGGTTTTATTCCTACTTTTTGTAGTTTTTATCGAAGTATTTAAAGCCTCTATAAATGTTGAACGAATATCACCAATGTCTTCGTGCATGCATACGCAAAAGTTGACAATATTTTTTTTTTAATTTTTTTTTTATTCTGTGTTTTGGATATGCAATTGATATCCCAAGAGACTAAATTACAACTTAAAGGTAATTTATTATATTATTTTCTTAGATTTTAGTTAAGTTATGATGATTTGTCCAGTAATTCCTTCTTGTCTTAAGCACAATAGAGGAGATGGGGGAGAAGTGTTTGAGATTCATTTTGCGCCCCTTTGACCAAAGATCATGGATGGACCTAGGACTAAGTTTTAGGGTGGCTTGAATTTTATAAAAAGCCAATAATATTACATGATAATAGATATAATACAAAATATGTTCCTGACAAGATTTTATAGAAAAATTCTTCTATCACTAAATTTAAATATGTTTTATTAGTAAGATGCCATTCAATGTAGAGACTTAGTTTTAGTATTTACTTTGTCAACCAAAGATCTATTACAGTTGGCAATGATGCTACATCATGAGTGCTGAAGCAATAAAGATTCATTGGATTGGTGCATAATTATTTTCCATATTCACAGGGCTGACATTTGGTCGTTTGGCATAACTGCACTGGAGTTGGCTCATGGACATGCACCATTTTCAAAATACCCTCCAATGAAGGTACGAATGTCTGCTTGATAGCTTGGCTACGTGTTCATGGAGATAACTGTCCTGAATGCTTTTAATCATTTACCCTCTATATTTGCAATAGGTTCTGCTTATGACCATACAGAATGCCCCTCCTGGGCTTGATTATGACCGAGATAAAAGGTTTTCTAAGGTAACCATGTTATTTTTGTCTCCAGACATTCTGTTGAACCATAGATAGGGTCATACATTTTTGTAAGTTGATTGTTAAACGGTCTTCAGTTTTAAACAGTCTTTCAAAGAACTGGTTGCAATGTGCTTGGTGAAGGATCAAACTAAGAGGCCAACTGCAGAGAAATTGTTAAAACACTCTTTTTTCAAGAATGCCAAGCCTCCAGAGCTTTCTGTGAAGAAACTATTTGCTGACTTGCCACCACTGTGGAAGCGTGTGAAAGACCTTCAGGTAGTTCTGCTACTAGCAGGGTTCTCAGGTTACCTTCTTTTTATTTTTGTATGATGTTCTTGTGAAATCAATGCAGCTCAAAGATGCTGCACAACTTGCTCTGGAAAGAATGCCTTCAGCAGAACGAGAAGCTATATCACAGGTTTTTTGAAGCATCTCCAGAGTTATTTTATGATTTACTTTAATTGAGGTCTTCTCTCTCTTATTTCTGCTTCTTTGTTTGGGTTTTCTCTGTGAGTGATTATTTCCTAATCTGAGACATCTGACTCAAGCAGTGGGCACCAAACAACGCCTTAGCATAAGCCCATTTCCTGAGAAGTTGCCAATTTCCAAAAGTATTTGTGTACGGCATCATTTTCTACTTATAAATGGTGGGCAAGGGTGTTCCAGATCTCCTTTGCTTGTGTATAACTGTGCATCAATGGCCTAATTTCACCATAGCACTCTTCCCTACCTTCTTTGGAGCTCTTGTACCCCTTGATATGGCTGGTGCTATTTTTCTATCTAGAGGGAGTGCTTCCATATTGTCATCAGATAGGCTTCGTAATTCTAGTCCCTGTAAAGCAAGTAGGTTCTACTTTAGTGACACTGGAGAAGATTGCTAGCTCTGGTCTTCTTATTTTATTAGTTTTTGAAAAAAATGCCATTTTTTAAATTAATTTATCCTGTAGGAAATTAGGAATTCAGGGGATTAAGTAAGAGTAATCATATCCTATAGGAATTGAGGAATTCAGCGGATTAAATAAAGTAATTACTGGGTATGAGGAAAGTACAGAACTTGCTGGACACTT
Organism: Olea europaea var. sylvestris; assembly: GCF_002742605.1. Lineage (NCBI taxonomy): Eukaryota > Viridiplantae > Streptophyta > Magnoliopsida > Lamiales > Oleaceae > Olea > Olea europaea. The sequence goes on along the minus strand of NC_036258.1, from coordinate 13,077,298 downwards.
GTTGGAGCCTTTCTCAATCGGGCGCTCCCACTCTCTCATCTCTCTTTCTTTTATTTGTCTCTTTCAGAGCGAGTACCAGCGAGGTGTAAGTGCATGGAACTTTGATGTTGAGGATTTGAAGCTTCAGGCATCACTTGTATGTAAATTACAATATCTTCCTTGATGTCGCAGAATTTCATGATAAACAGTCTTACTGCTTGCTACAATTGTGCACATAAGCTGATTTCTTCTTAATTTGACAGCTGCAAGAGGAGGATGATATGCAAGAGATCAAGGAGGAAGATGGCTCGAATCTGTACATGAACCATAAGGTCATTAGTAACCTTAATATAATTATTGATTTAATTTTGTTTGACAGAATGAGGGTTTTCCTGATGGAGAACAATAGATGAACTGATGAAAAATGGCTCTTTGTCCTAGCAGGTGGTATCTAGTTCTGGACCTGAAGTAGACAAACCAGGGACATCAACCAATAATACTTACAGGTGATACAAGGCCTCTATTCAGCATCATCCTTTGATTTTTTTCTTTTTTTCAATATTGATAACAGTTATTGTACCTTGGAATCATATATTATCTTGTCAATTTAGTTTTTCATGTCATTTAAAGATTCCAACTGAGTTTGAACTTTATTGTATTTGTAATCAGCAAGATATTAATCCTTTCTTCCCCTTGATATGGATTTCTAGTTTTTTATATGCTTGTGATTAACGTGCAGTATTGCAGTTGTCGTATGTTTAAGCTATCCTTGATTCTTCAAGAAATTTTCTTCTTTTGTTTTACAGAGAGAAGATAAATGGTGACGAGGTTCCTCTGGTTGACAGTCTGAGCATGAAGGAAAAAGTCGTTGAAAATGATATACTAGACTCTGATAATCAGGGGAAAACTGGAATCAACGAAAGTGTAGCTAAGACTAGAATTCATATGGCGAAGCCTCGTCAAACTCAGAGTGGACCACTAATGCCTGGTGTTGTGCTTAGTAATTCGAAGTCAGAAAGAACGCGAAACTTAGAAAGGTTTATTGTAATACATTAATTATTTCATCCGCTATTTTATCTTGTGCTTCAACTATGCTTCTGAGTAGCCTGTAACATGGTTTTATTAGCATCGATGCATTTCACAAGAAATTTTTACTTGGTTGTCTGATTATGTGCTGTATTTCTAGTTTTTTGTTGTAAATAATGGTCATGTTTTCAGACACTACAAAGTTCAGTTAAGGCAATTCTAGTTTGGCAACGCCCTTATTCTGACAACATTTTCGCATGCTATGTACATGGAGGAGTTGATTGTCTAATATGAAGAAGAAAAAATAAACAGTTATTGGTGCCAAAGATATGGATTTTAGACTGGTGAATGGGCTCATTGTTTCATCTTTAACCTCTGTTGACACGGATGTAGATTTGGACAAATGTTGTGGTCATTATCGTTAGGTGTTTTTATAAGAAATTTGTTTCATCTCATCACATCTTTATTTTGGCAACATAAATGGAATGGTGAGAAAGGAATCATGTAGTTTATTGAGAATGGGGCTTAGTATATTTTTGTTTTCTCCCACCTTAATTTTGGCATTTAAAGGGCTTGTGATGAAGAAAAAAATCCATTGTTTCTTCTTTAACCTCTGTTGACACGGATGTAGATTTGGACAAATGTTGTGGTCATTATCGTTAGGTGTTTTTATAAGAAATTTGTTTCATCTCATCACATCTTTATTTTGGCAACATAAATGGAATGGTGAGAAAGGAATCATGTAGTTTATTGAGAATGGGGCTTAGTATATTTTTGTTTTCTCCCACCTTAATTTTGGCATTTAAAGGGCTTGTGATGAAGAAAAAAATCGACCCACACTTGTAATTCTATATGATATCCTTAAATGTGAGAGCAGTATGAAATTAAATGTTGCTCGTATGAGTTACAAAAGCTGTTTGTCATTGTATAATATTGTCTGTTTTTTGGTTACGCAACATGTTTTTGGTGCCTAGTTATCTGGCGAATACCTTTCTCTTGTTAACATCTTTGGAAAAAAAATTTGTTTGTCAGATGTGAGATTGAAAATCATCAAGTGGTTGAGAGAGCTCAACAAGTACGAAAAGCACCCAGCTTTAGTGGACCTCTAATGCTTCCAAACCGAGCTTCAGCAAACAGTTTATCAGCCCCAATCAAATCTTCAGGAGGTTAGTCCTTTTGATTTGAGTTTATCTACTGTTCTACATGGAAAAAATTAGTTTATTACATCATTGGTTTTATTTTACCATTCTAGGATTCAAAGATTCTATTGATGACAAATCAAGGACCAATCTGGTACAAATAAAAGGGCGGTTCTCAGTAACATCTGAAAATGTAGATCTTGTAAAGGTACAGCTTCATTCTTACGGTACTTTATTGATTTTGATAACTGTTGCTAACTTGTATAATTATACTAGGATATTCCATTATGTACAAGTTCTCGACGAAATTCTCAGGTAGGAGGCAAACCAAGTCCTTGATTGTTTGAAAATGATTAGTTTGTTTAGTTCCCCCTTCATATTGATGTTGTCTTCAGGGATCACCGCTAAGGAAGTCCGCTAGTGTTGGAGATTGGATGTTTGATTCTAAGCCAATGGTTTGTACACTGACTACTCTTCTTATTAAACTATTACAGAATTTTTAACTGTTGAAACCCCCTTATTTTTCTGTCCCCCTTTCTCTTCCAAATGAACCTGATTACTTAGTTTCTGTCAATCTTAGTGATGTATTTCATCATTGTCTTTCAGCCTAATAATCAGCCCGCTAAGGAAATCAGCAACAGCAATGTATCTGCCTCAATTCTCATGCCTCATCTTCAGAATCTTTTCCAGCAAACATCAATTCAACAAGTAAGACCTTTTCTTTTTATATTTTAATGTGTCTTCTATCACTATAAAATAGTTCAACAAGCATTTTTCAATCGGGAGCTCTTTATATTATTTTCTTCTTATTTATTGATATCTTAATGGCAGGATCTTATAATGAATTTATTGAATAGCTTGCAACTAGTTGAGGTAGCAGATGGTGAGTTGACAATCTTACTGTTTGTATATATCAAGGACAGATGTTTTATATTGGTTAGATTGATGTTTCTATTCTTCTATCAGCACCTCAAAATGGGAAACTGCCTCCCTTACCTCGTGGATCAGAAAATAATGGAAGCGTAAGCCCCTACCTGCATTAACGTTGATGGAAATTTTGGATAGAGCATTCGGGAAGGAAGAAGGGAGATCTATATTTTATGATACCAACTTTAGTTTTGGATCTAATCTCTTATTAAATTGGGATCACTAAAAATGGAAAAAAAAAAAACTGCAACTATTCTTTAAAGTTCCATCTTCTACACAAGTTTTTGTATTAGTTTATGTGGAACATATCCACTGTGCGCTGCATTAAATGGACTAGAGGAATGAGTCTTGACAGATTATGTCAATTCAAGTGTTCTTGCATTTGGGAAAAAAAGGGTCATTTTATGCTTAAAACGAAGGATCCATATGTAACTTCCATTATCCGTGTCTTGAGTATGTAGTTGTCCAACATGGGTACTCAAATCCTTATATGGAGTCCATTCAATATGTTCAGATCTTTTATGTTGCAGATTCACTGATTAATGCCATTGGATAATCATGCACGTCTTCGTGGTTGCTTTTCATTAGACACGTAATTTCACCTTTATGTAGGATACAGTCCACAATTCTTATAATTTCACCTTTATGTAGGATACAGTCCACAATTCTTATAATTTCACCTTTATGTAGGATACAGTCCACAATTCTTATAATTTCACCTTTATGTAGGATACAGTCCACAATTCTTATAATTTCACCTTTATGTAGGATACAGTCCACAATTCTTATAATTTCACCTTTATGTAGGATACAGTCCACAATTCTTATAATTTCACCTTTATGTAGGATACAGTCCACAATTCTTTCTGCTGGTTCCTAAACTTGCCAAAATAATGTTAGAATTCTCAAGCTTAAGCTTGATGTTATTATTTTAATAGTCAATTCAGAGATGCCGGACTTGATGAATCTTGAGCCAGTCTGAAGCCTCTACGTTTTACTTGGGACTTAATTTCAGGATGAGATTTTACGGAGTATTCAGATTCTCTTTGCTTTTTTGTCCACAACGTCTAGATTTCAGATGATAGAAAAGAATTGTTATTAGTCATTGACTGCAAAGCAAATGTGTGTTTGATCTATAAGATTTCATCAGTTCACTAAAATCATCGACCTGTGTACAGGTTGATACAGCAATTTCTGAAAGGGAACGTATGCTGCTTATGAAGATCACAGAACTTCAATCGAGGTGGCTAATTTAGAACTGGACTTGATATACTTAACTCATTTTTCGTTATCTAGTATCTTTTGCAAGAGAGACTAAGTTCAATCTCAAACTCTCCCACCCCCATAACTGACACTTGCAGGATGATAAGTTTGACCGATGAATTAAATGCAGAAAGAATAAAATATATGCAAGTGAGTTTTCTGTTGTTTTTCATCTCTATTAATTAGCACACTTTGTTGTTTGTGCACGGGATCTATATGATTATCTTCATATTTCAATTAATTTTCAAAGGGGGAATTTAATTTTGGGGAATGAACTTGCCTAATTAAGTCATGCCATTTTGTAATCATAATTTGCGTACTCCTGGCAGTTACAACAGCAGCTAAATGCTGTATCTGGTCGGGTTGAGGATGGAGACAGAAGAGAAGGAGATTCTTGATTAGATTTGTTGAAATGTAAAGCGACAGCACCCTGTAAATTTGGGTAAGGTTTCAGTCTATGGATATTAGCTTAAGCTGAACAGTGTTCCTCCCTTATGACTTGCTTTTTTCGTTCTGAAAGTAAGTCCTCTTCATTTGTAGAATCATGGTTTTTTCCAATTGTTCAATAAACCCTCAGTAGAAGATTCCAGCCTTGCCCTGCAACAAATAAGGAGAATGATCAGCCGTAGAAGATACAATTTGGTTCATTTATTTAATGAGTATGAAGAAACCCAGCCATCCATTTTGCAGAATCATGTGGACACCTCAGTCTGATTTGCATTATTTGGTTGAACCAGTCACCGTGAGAGAGACATTGAATTTGTATTTTGTAGATTATATATAATATATGCAACAAGAAACTGTTAAACTTTGTTAATAGATAAGTTATGACAGACAATTAGCTTGGTTATACTCTCCTTCCATTTTTCTTATTATCCGAACCATCTTGTTCCTTATTTTCAGATTTTTCATGTCGATCAAATTCTTGGTCAAATTTGAGATTCTAATTGCTAGTTTAGATTCCGAAGTATGGCCATGGGGGTGGCATCCCCTATTCCATTGAGTATTTTGGGATGAGGAAATTGGGGCAACTATTTCCATCCCCTATTCCATTGGGTGTTTTTGTCCCCTTGCCTCACTTCCATAGGCTGGGGTGGGGCCCCTTTTCCCATTTATCATTTCATTTTTTGTACTTTTATTTTTTAACATTATTAGTTGGTTAAAATCAATTTTTTATTATTATTATTATTATTATTATTATTATTATTCCTATTTTAGAGAAATCCATGTTTACTTCAGAAATGATAATTGATTTTTTTCTTTTTGTGCAATAAAAGACTTGTATTTTAAAATTAAGGAGTGGGGATCATATTTTCTATACTTGCTCTACCCTTTTTTGGGGCAACGACCCGCCATGTCCTTGCTTCATGTACACGATTAGGTTGAGAATTTTCACTTCATTTAGGGGGCGTTTGTTTCTCATTTTTGCAAAAATGAGAATGAAAAATATAGTGGTTATGAGTACCATATAAAATATAAAAATTCAAATTTGGTGACTTGATGTGATGAATAATAGTCATATTTTTTATTTTCATGAAGAAAGAACGGAAAACAAACAGGGACTCAATGTGGGGACCCAAGTATCAAGTATACCATTTTTTTTCTGCCATCCCCACAATTTCTCATGGAACGAAACATTAATGGAGCCAATAACATTTTGCGTTGAAATCTATAATGCTAACATTGACTTGTTGCAAAGCACTTTATTTGGGAAAAGGGCGTTAAGAAACACTCTTAGTTGACCGTTAAATCTAACTTGAACTTTTAACATTTCAATTAAGGTAAATTTGTCGAATTCTTTGATTGAGTAACAGTATATTAATGATGAAATTAAACCGAGTGATCTTAATTGAGATAAAATATAAGCATAGTTACTCGGTTAAAATAAATTTAAGTATAAGTCGCTAATTGAAAAAATAAAATAAAAAATAATTGACATTCGAGCAAAAAAGTACATTTACCCTTTCTTTCCTTTATCAATATTAATTTCCTCCCCACCAACTTCTCGTCGTTCACCTAAAGGTATCTTTAACAAGGCACTGTTTCCCAAACGAGCAAGCAAGCTAAAACCTCCCCCAGCGAACGTTAGATGCCCTTCTCTGACTCCAATCAATGGTTCCTCTCAGTCTCACTTCACCTTCTGCTGCTTCCCTTTCATTAACGCACGCGCCCTCCTTTGTACCCACACTTAAACCCATATACACAAGGTATAACCAACTCAAAAAACTCAACAAGGTATGAACAAATGTATGTAAAGATTTACGTATGTTATATTGTATCATGTAGATCTTAGTTCATAAAGAATCAGAATCTAAATTTCTGGCTTTTTTTTTTGTTTGTTTTTGGTTTGATTAGAGGAGGAGGGCGAGGAATGGAAAGTGTAGGGCGGAGTTATCTGCTGATGCGCCGGTGGCTATTGCTATGGGCGCGTGTATTCTGAGCTCGCTGATTTTGCCAGCCACTCCTTTGCCGGAAGATAGTGAAGGTGACTCGCTGATTGACTCCGCCGACGCGAGGTTTGCTGTCATGGGAATCATCAGTCTTATACCTTATTTCAATTGGATGGTAACATTTTTTTTTGGGGGGCTTTGTTTTTCAGTTTTATTTGCTTATTTATATCCAAATTGCTAATCTCTACTTATTTTTATATAGAGTTGGGTGTTTGCGTGGATGGATACTGGAAAGCGGCGATATGCTGTTTATGCTATTGTATATTTGGCTCCTTACTTGAGGTTTCACCCATTCCATTTTTTCTTTCTTCTGAATAAGTATCCATTTTTTATTGTTCAAAATTTCTGGACCATTTGATTTCTCAAGTTGAAAGTATTGATATTTCAATCAGATGATTATAATCTTAATTTGATATTATATTAGTTTAATGAGTTATCAAAAATGAACCAAAAAAAATCTAATTGACTACTAGTGATTGGTCAACAAGTACCTCAAATGGTAGGCAATAGCAGGTTCTGTAGGCCTTGAAGAAACACCGAACAAGTTATTAATGTTTATCAGTGGTCCTTAATTATTTCAAGGGATTTAAGCTAACATAAATGCAATCATTGTCCAACTTTGATAGTTTGCTTTTCTTGATTTGGGGATGATTGGTTGAGTGTGTTCGTGCAATCATAATTGATTAACTCTCATCCTGATTCTTGATGTGGTTCAATTTCTGGTTTTGAGTTCTTTAATTGTAATGAAAAGTTTGGTTAGTACTTTCCTTTTCATATTGCTATCTTTGCGAATTGGTGGCAACAGTCGGACTTGTATTAAATCATGTTGCATTTTTTTATTGTTTTCATTTCGATGTGTCAATATGGCAAGGAGTTTGTGATGATATTCAGACAAGTTTCTCGTGGTCTAACGTATAAAGATTTTCGTTGTTCTTTTCTAATTAACTATCTTCTGAGGTGTAAAGTATAAATATTTTCGTTGTTCTTTTCTAATTAACTATCTTCTGAGGTGTAAAGTATAAATATTTTCGTTGTTCTTTTCTAATTAACTATCTTCTGAGGTGTAAAGTATAAATATTTTCGTTGTTCTTTTCTAATTAACTATCTTCTGACAAGCTGGCTGTCAGAGCAAAAGAATTCCCGCACAAACTAAGCTCAATCTTGGTATTTGATTTATTTAGTGAAAATACACATCCTAATTGGTTATAACACTTTTTTGCTAATGTTGATTAGAAGCCTTGGTAGAAGATTAAAGCTCTTAGCTGGCTGACATTCTGAATGACTTCCCACAAACTAAGCGCAATCTCAATATCTGATTTATTTACTATTAAGTAAAAGTACATTCTGACACTGTTATAAAGCTTACGAAATGTTTGCTAAATTTGGTTGCAAAAGGTTCGGAGATTTAAGCACATTTCCTGCTTAATAGTGCTTATCATCTAGGTGGTGGTTGAAAAAACACGGAATGAAAGTGGATAGGAAGTTGTGTCTTATATTTGTGAAGAAATGCTAGAAGGATTTATATACTTGTTTAATAGTATTAGATCTTTAGATCATATTGTGCTTATCACTTGGTATAATGAAAAGTTTATTAGTTCTGAGATACTCTTCATTCTCAAAGGTAAACATGAAAATATGAGAATTACTTGGACTATGTTTTAGGAAAATAATCTTTTGATGCATTGCATATATTCAGGCAGTACTTTCTGGTTGGTGAGATGGGCAATTTTACTGCGTTGATGACTAGAATTATTGTGCATGTATGCTGCATTTGGTTTGTAAATATGGTTATTTGAAAAATCTGAAGTGGAACTTTTTTCCCCCCTCTTTAAGGTCAAATTTGTCGCTGTCCCCTGAAGATAGCTGGTTGCCAATTGGTAGCATTCTCCTTTGCATCATTCATATCCAGGTGGAGAATTGTAAAATTCATATTTATGCATCTCATTGTGTAACCAGTAATCTTGAATTCTTCATCCTGAATTTATTTTGTTGGCAGCTAGAAGCTAGTATAAAAAATGGAGATATACAGGGGTTCCAAATATTTAATGAGGCTGTGAAGCATCTTTGGTCCATCAAAGAAAAGAAGAATCGAATAATCTATGAGGAGGTACTTACAATTGTAACCAATGTAACAGAAATATAATGTATCAGTCACTTTGTACTTCTGATATTGCAATTTGTAATATGAAGGGGAAAGCGAGGGACCACCAAAATTTGCCTTCTGCACAAGAACAATCTAGGAATGAGATACAGAACTGGGGATCACGTGCTCAAGATCCCGAACTGCTGAATCAAGATGGAGAAACAGATGGGGAAAGCAAGGAGTAGATTAGTCAATTTGCTGGTTCCAACTCAATGCTATGCAACAGATGAGTACGAATATATTCATTGGATTAGTCCTGGAGTTGCAAACGTAGCCTATGAAAGAGCAGTTCGTCTTGATCTTGATTTTGATGATTATGAGCTCAAAGATCTGTTATAACTGCCATTTATTTATTCAGAAAAGTTATAGACTAAGAACTTTATGATTGTGAAATGTGACACTCTTGTAAGTTGGCCTTTATTTTTATTCTGTTCTTGCTGAAAAACACTATAGGACTATCTATAAAGGTAAGAGGAGCCTTTTATAAGTTAATAAAATGCTATTTTATTGAGCAATTATGCACATGCCTGCAAAGTACAAACTTCTTGACTGTACCATTGAGAGTACGTTTAGTAGAGATTTCTTCAAGGGAAAAATGGTCTTTTATTTTTTTTTTTTTTTTAAAAGACACATGGTTAAACAGTGAGAATTTTATGAGTCTCGTAAAATTGAATAATGCTATTCATAAATGAGTAGTTACAATAATCATTCTACATGTCATCCTATGTGTCGTGATTTTAAAAATTATAAAACAATCAAATGGATTTCAATTATCTTTGCGAATTGGTGGCAACAGTCGGACTTGTATTAAATCATGTTGCATTTTTTTATTGTTTTCATTTCGATGTGTCAATATGGCAAGGAGTTTGTGATGATATTCAAACAAGTTTCTCGTGGTCTAAAGTATAAAGATTTTCGTTGTTCTTTTCTAATTAACTATCTTCTGAGGTGTAAAGTATAAATATTTTCGTTGTTCTTTTCTAATTAACTATCTTCTGACAAGCTGGCTGTCAGAGCAAAAGAATTCCCGCACAAACTAAGCTCAATCTTGGTATTTGATTTATTTAGTGAAAATACACATCCTAATTGGTTATAACACTTTTTTGCTAATGTTGATTAGAAGCCTTGGTAGAAGATTAAAGCTCTTAGCTGGCTGACATTCTGAATGACTTCCCACAAACTAAGCGCAATCTCAATATCTGATTTATTTACTATTAAGTAAAAGTACATTCCGACACTGTTATAAAGCTTACGAAATGTTTGCTAAATTTGGTTGCAAAAGGTTCGGAGATTTAAGCACATTTCCTGCTTGATAGTGCTTATCATCTAGGTGGTGGTTGAAAAAACACGGAATGAAAGTGGATAGGAAGTTGTGTCTTATATTTGTGAAGAAATGCTAGAAGGATTTATATACTTGTTTAATAGTATTAGATCTTTAGATCATATTGTGCTTATCACTTGGTATAATGAAAAGTTTATTAGTTCTGAGATACTCTTCATTCTCAAAGGTAAACATGAAAATATGAGAATTACTTGGACTATGTTTTAGGAAAATAATCTTTTGATGCATTGCATATATTCAGGCAGTACTTTCTGGTTGGTGAGATGGGCAATTTTACTGCGTTGATGACTAGAATTATTGTGCATGTATGCTGCATTTGGTTTGTAAATATTGTTATTTGAAAAATCTGAAGTGGAATTTTTTCCCCCCTCTTTAAGATCAAATTTGTCGCTGTCCCCTGAAGATAGCTGGTTGCCAATTGGTAGCATTCTCCTTTGCATCATTCATATCCAGGTGGAGAATTGTAAAATTCATATTTATGCATCTCATTGTGTAACCAGTAATCTTGAATTCTTCATCCTGAATTTATTTTGTTGGCAGCTAGAAGCTAGTATAAAAAATGGAGATATACAGGGGTTCCAAATATTTAATGAGGCTGTGAAGCATCTTTGGTCCATCAAAGAAAAGAAGAATCGAATAATCTATGAGGAGGTACTTACAATTGTAACCAATGTAACAGAAATATAATGTATCAGTCACTTTGTACTTCTGATATTGCAATTTGTAATATGAAGGGGAAAGCGAGGGACCACCAAAATTTGCCTTCTGCACAAGAACAATCTAGGAATGAGATACAGAACTGGGGATCACGTGCTCAAGATCCCGAACTGCTGAATCAAGATGGAGAAACAGATGGGGAAAGCAAGGAGTAGATTAGTCAATTTGCTGGTTCCAACTCAATGCTATGCAACAGATGAGTACGAATATATTCATTGGATTAGTCCTGGAGTTGCAAACGTTATTCAGGCAAAATGCGACTCTTCCCCCAAATAATTTCAAAATACTTTTAGGGATTTATATGAACTCAAAATGAAAATAGTATTCGATGGAGAATGAGGGTGGTGAAGCCGGTTGATCCGTGGCTGCTAAAGTCTGGGGAAGAAGAAATGCGCAAAATTTGGGAGGAATTATTTGGGGGAGGAGACGTTTTGTGCCTGAATATGGAAACTCATTTGATTGTTTTTTCTTATATTTTTTAATTATTGAAGTTATGCCAAGTAGGATGTTACGTATGACAATTAGTGTAGTTGCTGATTACGAATAGTATTATTCTTGGTAGAAAAAGAATATAATATTACTGATCTATTACAACAAACTCTATGGACAAAATTACAAATATGAGTATTACACTGATATATATCAAGGTTTTCAACTAGATGAGACTAGACTTTTGCACCCATTCGAATCATCACAGAGACTCCAAACCAAGACCCAACAACCCTTACAAATCCCCAACTTTAAAGTTGCTTCAATGGACCAAGAATTGACACAACAACAAACTAATGACTCAACTCACAAAGAGAAGACGCCATGATTTGATTCTCACATAGAGGATACCTATTGACTCACACAAAGAAGACGAAATGAAGAGGACAGAAAACCGTTGAAGATTCTAGACAGCTAGACATAAGAAGATGAAACATGGATAGACTTTTACAGTTAAAACACTCTATTTATACTAAAAAATCATCAACCGTTAATCTGAAGTTAATCCAACGGTCCAGAGCAACAAACATAGTGGGTTGAATATTGGGCTTGGGTAGTGGGCCGTCTCAATGATATTATTGGGCAAGATTTGTTTTCAATTGGGCCGAAGGCCATATTTCATCATTGCTTAAATATTTGGATTGCATCTGATATCACACCCCAACATTATCGATTAAAATTCAATTTAGTTGATAAGTAAAATGGGATAACCTTTATTTATTTATTTATTTATTTTTATTATTATTATTTTTTCCTTTGGTATTTCTCTGCAAAAACGAATAACAAATTAATATTTAAAACAGGGAGGGAGAGGAAAAAATAGTATAAAATCGGGTATAGCGTGAAATAGCCCAAAGGCATGTTGACAATATTTTCAAGAACTTTACTTGGCAACCAGCGGCTCTTCAACTTTAACTTCAAACCCCAGAGGCCGGTCTACCTCACTTTATCAATCATGGCCGCCACCTCAACCGCCGCCGCCTCTTCGCCTACCAATGTCGCCGTTAAGCGAGTGGGAACTCATAATGGCAGCTTCCACTGCGACGAAGCCCTTGGGTGCTTCATGATTCGCCTTACTAATAAATTCTCTAATGCCCAGATCGTCCGTAGCCGTGACCCACAGGTTACTTCATGTTTCCTTTTCATATTCTTTATGCAATTTAATTGTCATACGGATTTGTGTTTTGTGGTTGGAGATATTTATATATGTAGGTGATATGTTTGATGAAATGATTGAGTGAAGGTGTTGGAAGAGCTTGATGCAGTACTTGATGTAGGAGGGGTTTATGATCCGACGCAAGACCGTTACGATCATCACCAAAAGGGTTTTGAGGAAGTTTTTGGACATGGTTTCAATACTAAGCTCAGCAGTGCTGGTCTTGTTTACAAGGTGATTTGTAGTGTGAAGTATTGACCAAAACATGGTTACTTTTGTAACAATTTTTTTCATATTGAATTGTGGCATTATTTTTTTCTTTTCTCATTTATTTTTGTTTCAGTTATGACCGTGTAGTGAGTTAGGCTTGGTTTAGTCTAAATTTGATAGAGGAGTTAGCTTCTCTGACTCTCTGATTTGTTTTCTCTGGTTATGTTTCCTACGTTTTTGTTATGTTAGCATTTTGGAAAGGAGATAATTGCCAAAGAACTTCAAGTTGACCAAGAACACCCAGATGTGCATCGACTGTTTCTATCAGTTTACAAGAGCTTCATGGAGGTAATTTTTGATTTATATTTTTTGAGTTCGTTTGAAAATTGGGTACCTGAACCAAACAAATCTTCATGTTACACTTCCTACTTGCCACATGTACACTCGTTATTGATAAAAATACTCCTTTTTATTGAGCAACAACTGTATATTCTCCTGCTGCAGGAATTCTGAACATAAGACATGGGCTTTATGCAACCTTAAGGGTCTTCCTACTTTATTCTTCATTGCTAGTAATCCTTAGTAAATGATAGACAATTGTAGTTTGCAATACAGGGCCTTTTCTTTCAAGGATAATCCTATGATAAAATATATGTTGCACCAGGGGCGGATCCAGCACCTGGCGAGCCCCAGCGGCCGCCCATGCTGGATCCGCAGGAAGCTCTTTTTTTTTTTTTTGATGATAGGTGAAAGATTTATATTATATATCTAATAATTCACCTTCTTCCCAAAATCTCTTATAGTGTTGCTGGTTGAGGCTTTCACTATCAAATATGAGGTCCTGAGTTCGATTTTTCTTCAAAGCATTTTATAGTGCTATTTTTTTGATTCAACAATTTTTTCCTAAAACTAATGCAAGAGAAGGGATTCGAACCCTTAACCCCACTTTAAGATGGTTGAGGCCTTGACCATCATTGCACTCATTGACACAAAATGTAACAAAATTATATATGTTCAAGTTTAGACTTTAGAGGTTTAGATGCAATTAAAAGGATTCGAACCTTAGACCCTCATTTGAATTATACAACTCTTGGCCAATATGTCACTTATTGGGTTGAAACCATAATTGTCACAGAAATAATATATAGTCATTTTTAGCACAAATAATTGTTATATTAAATTTGAAATATTTTATTGTGAACAACGATAACCGGCTGCCCGCCCGTGCTCACTCCAAGTCTTAGATTACCCTGTGCTGCACAGATTATACTTCCTTTTGATTTTTTTCTTTTATATTTTTTTTTTGTGAATTTTTTTTTTTAACTATAATTTATTACTTACAGAAGATGTATATTTTTTGTGAGGTTTGCTCATGTCTATGGTGTCTAACTGTCAATGACTACATGCTGCTTCAAATCATGCTTAGTTAGATCATTACTCTTAACATTTTTCTTCATCTATGCCAGGCAATTGATGCAATTGACAATGGAATCAATCAGTATGACACAGACCAGCCACCAAGATATGTAAATAATACACACCTGTCGTCAAGAGTTGGGAAATTTAACTTGGATTGGGTAGATCCTGATCAGTCAGCTGAGAAGGAGAATGCAGCATTTGAACGTGCAATGGCTCTAGCTGGCAGTGAGTTTTTAGATGTAAGTTTCCTCGAGTAGATGGCAATAAATCTTCTCATTCTGTATATGCATAACTGCAAAAACATATCATTTTTCTCCTCAAAAAAATAAAAATAAAATAGGCAAATAGTGTGGTTTGGGGGTCTTTCATCTTACAGACTTGATATTGGAAAAGGTATTTGAAGCTTGAGCTTTATATTCTGTTGAAAATGTTAAATGATCTAAACAGTTGAAAAATCTTTCTATCTCAGAATGTACGGTTTCATGCACGGTCATGGTTACCAGCAAGGTCGATTGTCATGGATTGTCTTGCTGCAAGGGGTGATGTTGATCCTAGTGGAGAAATAATGGTTTTGGATAGATTTTGCCCTGTAAGTGTTTTCTCATCATTCTGCTATATAAATTTTTCTTCTATTTTCCTATAAATATCAAATGATGTTGCCATATCACAATCTAAATTGGATGTTGGGCTTGAGAAAGTACTTTTTGTTGTTTGTGTATCAAGAGATATATCCTGTTGGAGTTTATTACATGCTGCAACATTTCCAAATTTTTCTTACATAATCCATTTGTTCTTTGGGAAAGTTCTCCAAACTTCATTGAATCTATCATCAGAAATCTATGTACAATTTTTAGTTTGTAAATAAATCCTTATGTGCCAATGAGTTGACAATTAACAGTTAAATCAATGTACGTATAGTTATCTTCGGTCACGACTTTTGAGAGCGAGGGAAGCTCTTAAAATTTTTTGCAGTTTTTTATAGCCTGAGAAACTTTAGTATTCTAAAAGTTCTACATTCTTCCACAAATATTACTCTCAAGTTATTTTGAAGAAAGTTGAACAAGTGTTTCATTTTAGTGTAACTATCTCCTCATTTATTATTATTATTATTATTTTTTAATTTAATAAATGAACCTTTATTGAAATCATTAGAATGTTATCTTAGAAAACAACTTGTTATGGTAATTAATGTTGTACGGATTTCACACTCAGATATTTTCATTCGGTTTTATGTTGACAGTGGAAACTTCACTTGTTTGAGCTTGAGGAGGAAAATAAGATTGATCCATCCATCAAATATGTACTTTATGAGGTAGGCAGTTATGCGTATCCTTTTTTTCGTCTTGGTGTTACATTTATCTGCGTGCCTGCATATCCCCATGTGAATGAAATATGTACCAGAATGATATAATTCCCCTCCTCGTTTAGGATTATCATAATATGAGCATAGAGGAAGATTAGATTTTCAACTTGTAATTTGTGCTTTAAGTTAGATTGTTCTTTATAGTTTACGTGATTATATAATGTTTTAGGACGGCCGAAACAAAACTTGGCGAGTCCAAGCAGTGGCAACAGTGCCCGATGGATTTGAGAGCCGGAGGCCACTACCTGCTCAGTGGCGAGGTTTGAGAGATGATGAACTATCGCAGGCATCCGGTATTCCTGGTGGCATTTTTGTCCATATGAGTGGGTTTATTGGTGGAAATAAAACCTTTGAGGGAGCATTGGCAATGGCAAAAGCAGCATTGAAGCTATGATTCAGATTATAGGAAGTAGACACTTATTTGAGATAATTATCATCCCTATTTTGCACTGATTTATACTCTTTCTCCCAAGATTTAAAGTTAATTGAATTAATTGTCTGAAATTTATTTGCATGGAAATTATTAATTAAATATGTTTGATTGATTTAATTTTTAAAATAAAAAATGTTATACTTGTTCATCTTTTATTAGTTGATAGATGAGAGAGAGTGAAACCAATTTTTGAAAAATATTTTTCATGGAAAAAATGTCGGTCAAACATTCTAAAAGTAGAAACTTGAATGAAAAAATGATAGTTTTCATGAAAAATAAAGTCAATTGCACACTCATATCAGTGTCTTTGGGCTTAAGGCATGTTTGGCTAAGCTTAGAAAAGTTAATTAAGTACTATTTTTTTTTTCCTCAAAAAAGAAAGTAAATTTGCTTTTGTTTTTACTTTCGCTTTCATTGTCATCGTAGAAACAAGGGAAAGTACTCACGTGCCTTAAATCACGATTCCATCCCCCAAATACACACTCCTTCTCCATTGCATTTTGCAGTCTCACTGTCTCAGTAATGGCCTCTATATCATTCGCCTTGTCTCCTTCTTCATTGTCCCCTTTCAGAAAATTCATTTATGTCAATAATCTTCCAAAAACCCCATCATCGCATAACGTTTCCATTCCTCTTTCTAAATCTAAAACCCTAATCAAGGCTGTA
This sequence comes from Olea europaea var. sylvestris, assembly GCF_002742605.1. NCBI lineage: Eukaryota > Viridiplantae > Streptophyta > Magnoliopsida > Lamiales > Oleaceae > Olea > Olea europaea. The sequence continues at coordinate 13,060,576 of NC_036258.1, read as the reverse complement.
GACCCATTTGATAAGTCCCTAAATCACAGACCTCCCCGTTCCGCCACCAGCGCCGCAGCCTTCGTTGTTTCCTCCGACCAACCGCAAACACTGAAAGCCCGCCTCAAGAATGGGGAGACCCTATACGGGATCTTCCTCCTCAGCTTCTCCCCGACTCTAGCCGAGATTGCTGGCCTTGCAGGCTATGATTTTGCTGTGGTTGATATGGAACATGGCCACGGAGGGATCTCTGATGCCCTTCCTTGCCTCCATGCCCTCGCCGCTACCAATACAGCTGCCATTCTCCGCCTGCCTGAGTCCTCCGCCACCTGGGCGAAGAAAGCCCTGGATCTGGGCCCGCAAGGAATTATGTTCCCCATGATTGACAGCCCGAAATCAGCCCGAAAGGCTGTTTCCTACTGCCGCTTCCCGCCCAGTGGCGTTCGAGGCTCAGCCCACACCGTAGTTCGAGCGTCAGATTACGGCATCAACGAAGGATATCTAAGCAATTACGAAGAAGCCCTGCTAATCATGTGCCAGGTAGAATCCGAAGAGGGCGTGAAGAAAATCGAAGAAATCTCAGCCATCGATGGAGTTGACTGCATTCAGATGGGCCCATTAGATTTGAGCGCGAGCATGGGATACTTGTGGGATCCAGGGAACAAGAAGGTAAAGGAAGTGATGCGATCAGCTGAGAGAGCAGTGCTGGGATCCAAAGGTGGAGCCTATTTGGCTGGTTTCGCAATGCCGCACGATAGCCCGGAGGACATGAGGCTGAGAGGATATCACATGGTGTCGGGCACCGTGGATGTAGGATTGTTTAGGAATGCTGCGGTCGAGAATGTGAACAAGTTTAAAATGAGTTTGGTTGAAGGGTCTAGTGAGGAGAGGGAAGAGAGTAAAGATGCTGAGGAGGAGAAATACTGGAGTGAATGATCAATTCGCAGGTTTAGTTTTCGGGGAATGAGTTTTTTCCTTTGATTTGGACAAGTTTGTGCATCGAGTTCTTGATGAAAAGTACTTCTCAAGTGAATTGAAAATTTCGAACGTTTTAGTAGTATGCGTTTTACTAATGGAGAATGCCCTGATACACGACGTCATTCTTACCTGTCTTCGACTTATCACTTTAGTTTGTTCAAAATTTCAAACTCAACGATGACAAAATACAAGGAGTGTCGTTGCGGGACTAACTCAATACCTTGTAACACAATTTGTGTCTGCTATACCCCTTTACAAAACTTGAAAATTTGGTGTGGAAGTGGAAATGCACTTCAATCTTGTGAAATCGGCCTCAATTTAAACCAACAATAATCACCAATCATATGGGGCTCGAAAACCCGAAACACAACTTCCACTTTGGTTGCCTCTGTCTAACCCACTCAGGATCCAATAATGGCGATTGATTTGTACCCACAAAAGAGGAGGAGGAGGAGGAGGAGGAGGAAGTAATCCGAGACTCGAGAACCAAAGACGGCTTTATCTCACGTTCTCTCTAGGCAAAACCAACACACTTACTCATGGTTTCCGATTAGGATGGAGTAGCAATATCAGAAGGTAAAGAGGACTAAACCCACAAAGGATTAGGATGGATGGTTGTAACGACATCAAAAAGTAAAGAGGAAGAAGCAGCAAGCAATGGTTGAACTCCAAAATCCCCCCAAGAACGGCTGCCTTTCTTCACTCTATTGCTCACTCATTCACGCGAAACGGCTACAGTCAATGGCAATGGATATATAGTGAAGAAAGGTAAGAATGATGTCGTGTATCATGCCAAATGGGTCATCCTCAAATGAATTGGGTCATGAGCAACATTACTTAAGGGAAAATTTTATAAGTAAGAGATTAATTATGGCATATTTCAAAAACAAGAAAATAAGTTTCAAATTTCAAAAATCAGATTTTATTATAAATTATTTATAATTTAATTAATTAATTTAGTAATTAAATATATTTAAGAGAAGAAGAAGCAAGCAATGGTTGAACTCCAAAATTAACGGCTGCCCTTCTTCACTCTATTGCTCACTCATTCATGCGCAACGGCTACAGGCAATGGCAATAGATAAGATAGTGCGTTGAAATTAACTGGGGCCAACAGTTAAAACCAAGTCAACAAACCAAATGGGTCATCGAATTGGGCCATGAGCAACATTACTTAATTAAATTGCTTCCAATAGTTCAAGTTGTTTTCGTGTTGAGCCAATCGTCAATATAATTATTCCAACAACGTTTTAACATCATTATCCAAATTTATTTGATATTAAAATCCAACATGGTAAATAATTCAGTTTTAATTAAAGCATTTTTGGAAATAAATGAATAGTATATGTAGGTTTCTATGATTGATTGAATAAAAAGTATTCCTTGCATCCCATTTATATATACTTACTTTCCTTATTTTCTTGTCTCAATGATATAGTAAATTTTTTTTATTGAGCTTGTTTTGTTTTGTTTGCTTACTAATACACCCTTATTTAATTTGTATAGTTATAACAAATATTTTTAATTAATCTTGAAATTTTACAAATATAACTCGCGATTAATCCCCCACATGGGGGATCTGTCCAACTTGAGTGAGCCTTTCAAGTTCCACAACTGAAGGGACAGACCTTCCTTTGAAGTCCATTAAACTCTCTGCTACTGTGATAGTTGAAGCGAGGTTTCCCACTTTCAAAATATGCGCTTTGCCTTGAGGCACTAGAGGTAAACTAAAAAAGTTAATGACAAAAATTGTTTTTTCAATAACATTAAATATGATTTCTTAATTCATATGAATAACAAAACAAGCATATATAAATGGGACGGAGGGAATATGAATATTTAGAAGCATGAACCAAATATAGGTTAAGTTTGGATCCCACAAATTGGGTGTGGATTAAAATGCACAAAATTATGAAGCTCACCTACAAGAACTAAAGACAGTGCTCTTTATTTTAAGGAGTGTGTTTGATGTACAGCAGGTTTCTGTGTGCTTCTTCACAAAAGATTGCCAGAACACACACATGGGGGCAGGTGGGGTATTCTTTGGCATTTTTTTTCACGGTGGGCTTCATATTGTGTGAGTATTCTGACAATCTTCTGTGAAACCTTTTTTTTTTTTTTTTTGTATAAATGGATTAATCCTTATTTTGAAGAGTTAACCCCTAAAATTATGCTCCAGTATGCTCTTGAAATTAACATGCTTCACTCTCTATAATTAAATGATTCAAAGTGTTTCAATTTTCAATCTAAAAAATTAATAAAATAAATCTATAGAAAAGTTATTTAAAATGAATGATAGAGAAAAAAAGTGTGAAATATAAAGAGTTTATTACATTATTTCAAATGATAGAATATACTAGAGAGTCTCCAAGTCAAATACAAATTTCTCTATCATGAATATAAATGCATGATGTATGAGGTTTCGGCAAGAATTGACATCTGGAAGGAGTTGCCACCAGCCACATGTTATCCATCCAACGTCGCATGCCCAAGCAGAATAGACAACAACCCACACAATCTGCAAATAAAACTTCAAAATACAGTGCACAAATTTCACGCTACAATTCATCTCCAAAAACCCCAGCAACTTCATAATCTTTCCAAATCATGGCATCTGTGTCCGCAATGAAATCCCGCCTACACAAAGGTGACACTCTGTATGGCCTCTTCCTCTGCAGCTTCTCTCCAGTCCTCGCCGAAATCACTGGCTATGCCGGCTACGATTTCGTAGTTGTAGACATGGAACACGGCCACGGCGGCATCTCCGACGCCCTCCCTTGCCTGCACGCCCTCTCTGCCACCGCCACACCCGCCATACTCCGGCTACCTGAGTGTTCATCTACATGGGCCAAAAAGGCCCTTGATTTGGGCCCACAAGGCCTCATGTTTCCAATGATAGACAATCCCTACTTGGCCCAACAGGCCGTGTCTTACTGCCGCTACCCGCCCAATGGGATTCGTGGGGCGGCCCATCCAATTATCCGGGCCTCCAAGTACGGCATTGACGAGGAATACTTGACAAAATGTGAGAATGATTTGTTTATCATGTGTCAAGTTGAGTCCATGGAAGGTTTAAGGAATGTAAAAGAAATAGCTTCAGTTGATGGGGTGGACTGTATTCAAATTGGGCCATTGGATCTAAGTGCTAGTATGGGCCAACTATTGGATCCACTAAATGAGAAGGTAAAGTCCATGATGAGTGGAGCAGAAGAAGCAGTTATTGGGCTAAAGTCTAAGAAAGGAAATGGTTCAAATGGGCCTTACTTGGCTGGGTTTGCAATGCCAAATGATGGGCCTAATGAGTTGAGGGCTCGTGGATATGACATGGTGTCTGGTGGAGTTGATATTGGGCTTTACAGGAATGCTGCACTGGATGATGTAAAGAAGTTTAAAATGGGTCTTAATCTGACAAAGTGAAATAGATGCAACTGCTGATGTCTCTAGTTTTGTAAATATTGAGAGTAAATAATCCTTCTATTTCATCCATGTAGCTGCTTAGATTAGATTTTCCGAACTCCTAATAGATCTTTAATTGTGTCTTATTCTTTTCTCTCTTTTAATTGCAATTTAATTTGTTTTTTGAGATTTTGTTTAATAAGTGTCGCAGAAGATTGTTCCAAGGATTGTTAACGTGATATTGTTTCTCAATATCACTCAAAAAGAACAAGATACCGGTGATAATTTGAAATCACAAAGGCAAGAAGTAAACACCACAAAAGGAGGCAAGAAAGAAACCAAAAACACAAAATTAATCACCGGTTTTGGTACACAAAGTCAGCTGAATGGTAACCATTTTTCTCTTCTTCACACAAAAAATAGCTAGGTTTGTAACCATATAAGTAGGGTTAGATTGTGGTTTTAATTGGACCAATAACAAAGCTAAATGGGCCAAGATTTAAAGGCATCCAAGAGATAATATAAATGAGTTGGGTAGAGCTTTTTGACTTTGTTGTTGATACTTATTTCACTTATCGGCCGAAACCTACGAAATATATATTCACACATTAACATTATGGCCAGAAATTTATTGGATATCAAAACCCAACAAATCTCTCCCTTGATGTCCAATAAACTTACAAGCAATTAAAACAAACAATTTGTACTTGCATAATCAAGATAACTAATAAAATTGGGATCACAGACCTTATCTCGTGTTTCCAACCTCCACACATATCATACTTGCTCCATGTATTCACCAGAGTTAAGGTCAAGAACATATAAGTAGAAGCAAATATTCACAGTAATCAATCAAGAATAAATAATCATGCAATGAAGATTAATATAGGATAACACAAACAGATCTTTTCAAAAATCACGTCACATAGAACAACAGATTAACACCAAGTTAATCAAATACACGGACAAACACATGCAACAAATGGATAAATGACCATGTGAAAAGATCTCACAACACTTATCCTATCCCATTTTGTGTTGCTCACACTTCGAGAACACATATATCCTCTCATCGCTTAATATGCTTACTAGACTGATCACTCAACTCATGCCTAATTGGTAAACTACTACAGATCCTAAGTCCATGGATATTTCTCTGTTACCACGTTACTTCTCCCAACCTACATGGATAATAGGTCTCCATCTAATAGAAGTAATAGAAGTGCATCTCTCATACTCTACCTGATCAGGGTCTTTTCACAGATAAATGATTCTAAACATTTAATCACCTCACCACTCTGGATCCAAATGTCACACTCCACATTCTAGATACAAACCACAATGTAATCTATACTTCACCTTACCAAAAGACATACAACACACTGCTAATGCATCCCAAATCATTATGCATAAATACAATTACACCAAGTAATAAATTCACTTTAATTTATGCAGTTACACACACAAACAAATTGAAAGCGTAACATTTCAACCACACCAGAATTAAGCAATCGCATACATAAAAAAATGATTACACATAGATGTACATGCAGTAACTAGGTTCACTCTCAATAAAGCTCATTAGGGTCATCACTCGACCTTATAGCCAAATTCATCCCACTCCTCATTTTACCCTTCTGCTTTTCTTTTTTCTAAGGACAGTCCCTAATAAAGTGTCCAAACTTATCACAACTGTAACATTGTCTACCACTAGACTTATCCTCTTCCTTGCCCTCATTTTTACCACCCTCATCACTTGAGTCACTGTTCGAATCACTACTATCTTGAGTTCTACTCAAATTCATTTGCTTAAATTTCTTTCTACTCCTCACCATATGTAACTCACCACTCCTCTATTTTTTTTTCAGCCTTAATTTTCATCTCCTTACTCTTAAGAAAGTCTATGATAATCTCGGGTGTTAAGGTATCCTTGTCATACTTAATTGTGTTCTTAACCCCCATATATGAATCATGCATTGAATTAAGCAAAATAATGACCTTATACATTTCAAACACCTTTGCATCACAATTAATAATCTTTTGAACAAGTTTGTTAAAAACATCCAAATTGTTTTTAAGATTCTTTGAAGGATTCATTTTAAAACTAAAAAATCGTTTAAACTAGTACAATTTATTAGGAGTAGACTTAAGCAAATATAAGTTCTCCAACTTTTGTTAAAGTTCTTTTGTAGAATCAATTTTTCCAACCTTTCTTAAAACAGTGTTAGATAGGTGTAAAATAATTGAAGTGTAAGCAAATTCATCATATTTCTCTTTTTGTATTTTCGTCAATTTTGTAGGAAATTTGTCATCTATGATTTTAGAAATTTTTTGTTGAACTAAAATTTCCTTCATCCTTTTGTTACCAAATTGAAAAATCTCATTTCCCATTGAAAATTCTAACTTCGAAATGTGAAGATATTTTGAGAAAACTGAACAACCAAATGCATAGATAAGTCACACAAAATAATCTTAAGGCTGCAATATACACCGTTTTAGATCCTAATGTTTCTTAAAATTTGCGATCTTAGATCAAGGGAATGTTCAGACGGGTCAAGTTCAGGTGTTCAAATAGGATAATCAATGCAACACGAATATATGTTAACAAAAATTCAAATTCTCATTCAATGTAATCTCACACAGTAACTATATGACAGTTAGAACACAAAATCGGTTACCCACTTGCGATCAAATTTTATACTTTAAATATGACAAATAACTCCTAAATATCTAGCACAAGCAATGTTACTCCCACACAGTAATCACTAATCACAGTCCAAATGTCAACCCATATGATGACGAGCTAATGCTGAAATTTAAACTAGGATAAGCCAATATACCAGAGTTGACCAATTCGAGTTCATAAATTACGAGAGATGGGAATTTATCACTTTAGGAATACCACTATTTGTCAAAGTCTCTAAAAATTATACTTTAAATATGACAAATAACTCCTAAATATCTAGCACAAGCAATGTTACTCCCACACAGTAATCACTAATCACAGTCCAAATGTCAACCCATATGATGACGGGCTAATGCTAAAATTTAAACTAGGATAAGCCAATATACCAGAGTTGACCAATTCGAGTTCATAAATTACGAGAGATGGGAATTTATCACTTTAGGAATACCACTATTTGTCAAAGTCTCTAAAAACTACAGTAACCAATTAAGCAAAAAGAAACCAAACGCGAACGTGCAAAGGTATAATTTTTGGGCAGTTTCTGGACAGCTTTTTTGATCTGATATTTTCTTCGTTTCTACCAATTTTTTGGACATTTTTCAATAAGTTTCACAAGCTAAATCCACCATCTTAAAGCTCTGACACCAAGTGTTCGTCAAAATGGTGTTTTTGGGACTCAGTTCAATGTTATATTTCTCTACCAAACAACCAATCCAACCGGCTCCAATCCACAACCAATATATTCATCTCGATTGCTTTTCAATATCTCCCATAAATGATAAGATAACGGTGATGATTTGTAATCATAAAGATAAGAAGAAAACACCACAAAAGGAGGCAAGAAAGAAATTAAAAAAACAAAGTTAATCATTGGTTTGGTACACAAAGTTAGCCAGATTTTTCCTCTCTATGGCAACTGTTTTTCTCCTCTTCACACACAAATCACACATACAAACGGCTAGGGTTGTAACCATGTAAGTAGGATTAGTTTAAGCTTTTAATTGGACCAATAACAAAGCTAAGTGGGCCAAGATTTAAAGCTATCCAAGAGGTAATATAAATGGGAAGGATAGAGCCTTAGGACTTGGTTGTTGAAACTTATTTTCCTCATCGACTGAGATCTATGAAATTTATATTCCCATGTTAATATCATAGCACGAGATTTACTGGATGTCAAAACCCAACAACAAGAATACTTTGTATGGAACCATCAAACATATAGTTCGCTGTACTGGAAGGTGCTGCTGGATCACCTACTATTGTTGTTGGTATCGGCTTCTGGATATGCTTATGCTTTTACTGATGCTTATGGATCACTTGCAGAATCAAACCCCAAAACAGATAGGTTTGATTGGCCTGGCCTTGGGTGCTGGATCGAATGATGGTCAGGGTCGAATTGAAAGCTAAGCAGTGCCAATATCTGCGGGTTCCATAATTCTCTTTCTTCCACATAGAGGAAATAGGGTAATTCGTTGGTATACTATATATATATGTATTTTAAAACTTCTTATAACGACTTATGCATTCTGTTATCATTTCCAATCGGGCGATCCATTAATCCAACTAGTGGAGGATTATAAATGGATCGATTTTTCGGGTATAGATTGTTAGAAGAACCTGTACTTGTTCGTCGGACCGTTGCTTCTCAATTTGTAAAGCCCGCTGATACGCTCATAGAATCAAACATGTTTCTGAATTTGGAGCCTTAGTCCATCCACATAACGAGACTCCAATTGCTCTTTTCCAGTTTTGCTTGCTGGGCCCTTTTTCCTTAAAATAGACACAAATATTTTCGAAAATGGAAACTTGGAATTTTTTTTTTACCCGATCCCACTTTTTCATAAACTCTTCTTTTTGTATTGCATCAGAACTGGTCAAGAATGGATTCTTCTACATGCTTTTCATCATCACTTCTAAGGTCACATTTAAAGCTCTCTGTAAGCATACTGATGTAACTAGTTTGGAAGAGGAAGATCTAAGGTTTTAGTTGGGAGTACCTCAAGATCCACGTAAGCTTAAAAATACATAAGTGTAAATACTTTATGGCTTAGCAACAACAATAACTATCATGAACATTACTCATCTCCACTGAGGATACAAAGGGAAATAATAAAAGCTAATAAGAGAAACAAACAGTTTTCACCATTCTGTACGCTAATGAAAGGAATTCTAAATTAAAACATTAATTATTCTTGGCATATATAACCCCTTACATAAGGGCGTCCAAAATGGATTGGACACCCTTATATGCACCCCTATTTACCCCAAGAATATTCCTTAAAACATATCCAATAGTTAGCCTATATTTACAATGCTAAGAGTAGACTTTTCCAAATTTTTTAAAAATGGAGGGAGTGTCTCTATAATTGTCGGAAACTTCAGGAGAGGTCTATGAAATTTGGTCCAACTTTTTCCTATTTGAAATTCTGACCCTTTTATTATTGGCTCTTTTGAATCAACTTCCAACATAAGATTTCGCTGTCCTAATAATTAAGACTCTGGATTCCAGCAACCTAAGTAGCATTGTACTGTCGTGCTTGGATTACTTTATCAGAAATGAATCCTAGTATCTCTTTAAATTTGGAGTCACTCACTGGTTTGATTTCTAGAGTTCGAGGTGGCACTTGTACTGGTGCAGCTTCAGATCCCTTAGAAGTTGTGATTCTTAGAGCTATGCATTTGCTTCAAAATGAAAACGGATTTGGAAACTAAGGTGTTGACCCCAAAAAGTGCGCCAACAGATGTCGGTCCCACCCGCGCTTGCGTGGGCGAATGTCCAACACACTAAGACACGTGGACGGTATAAAACGAGCGGTTCAAAGGGCGTGGGAGTAGCCCAACGACATGGGACGATGACGTTCGGAATCCGACGGGTTGTTCGTGGTCCGATTGTACAATAATTACCAACCGGTGTTCACAAATGTATATGTATATGTGTATAAACTCGATTTGTGTATTGCGAGTAAAATGAGAGAGTTGAGTAAATGTAGTTCTTAGTATTGATTCTTACATTAGTATTTATAGTAGTACATATGAAATGGGAGCCCTTGGATGAAGTGGCACGTGGCCTCATCTCTTTAGTTCAAACATCTTTTCCTAGGTATGGGGCTTGACTTGCTAGCTTACGGCGCATTTATTGCTTGTGCAGGGCCTCCATGCTAGTGACAAGACTTGACCTTTATGCTTATGACAAACGTTCCATCAATCATTCGAATAAGATCTGTGCAGGCGATCTCTTGGGAGAAGTAACCATGGAGGATGTTTCTTTGTGGTTCAGAGGCTTGCGCATCAGCTTCGGGGCTTCGGCCATTTGTCATGATACTTCTACTTGAGGGCCTCAGCTGCTCTCAATAGGTTCCAGCAGCCTGGCTTCGGTTCGTAGGCCTCTGTCAATGGGCCTCGGACAAAAAGAAGCCTCGATAGATGGACTTCAGCTCGAAGCAGTTCGGATGTAGCCCACCTCAACATTGTGTGCCACCTCGGCAGGAATGCCACGTGGATCGCCATGAGTGGGCCATTGTCCCAGGTAGGTTGGCCAGGTGTGACAACACGCAACAATAGTTCCCCAAGTCTAAGTATATTCATTTATGTAATGCGTGGACTTTAATGGAGTAAAAATTGAAAGAATTTTTGAACCCCAAATAATAGTCCCCCAAGTCCAAGTATAGATATTTATATGAGAGGAAGCCGAGGTGGTTGAGGAACCGAACCTGCGAGGCTTGTTGCTGAATGATGAAGAGGGAGCTGAGGTGGCTGAATGTAGAGATGAAGCCGAGGTCCAATGATAATGATTGTGCCTTGATAGCTGAGCCAATGATTTGATGTCTTGTGCTTGTTTTCGAGGAAAAGCGGCTGAATCGTTACGACTTCCAAGGCGCCTGCTGCTGTCGTATTAAAAACGCAATTATGAGGGCAGCTGGCGCTTCTAGAAGCAGACGCGCTGGAAGAGGTGCGTGGGCGACACGCATGAATCTGAGGCATAGGATTGAAAAACCCTTTGAATTCAACGCCTCGGATTGGATCTGAAATTGAGGGCTCAGATTGAGTGAGATTCGATCTAACGGCCGGGGTTCGTCCTGGACCCCTATAAAAGGTGAGGAAATCCCATTTTTTAGGATTTTTGAACACTTGCACTCTGATATTCTCTTAAATTTTCAAATTTTTCCGGCGTCGAGGTTGACTGTAATTTCAATTTCCGGCCAATCTCCATTTGTGTCGAATTCCCTTAGGTATTTTTTGCAGAAAATACTATTTTACTGTCTTTTTACTGAAAAAATGGAGTCCACTTCGGGTAGAGAGCTAGTGACAGTGACGTCTTTAGACTATGGGGTCGGTCAGATGGGGGAGTCCGAGGTGGATAGGTATGCCATGACCGAGGACCCTGTAGATTATACCCAGGAGTGGGGAGGCGTCTAGGGTACCTTCGAACATGACGTGGAAGAGGTTGGGGGAACTTAGGGAGAGGTATAGTGTACCCCACTCTATAGAAATGTTAGTCCCCGAGCCGAATGAGCGGGCCTGCTATCCGAGGCCCGGCTGCGTGGTCGTCAGTGAATACCTGTTCAAGGCAGGTATGCGTCTACCTCTACACCCCTTCTTCAGGGCGGTGCTTAGGAACTTTATGTTGTCGCCGACCCAGGTTCTGCCGAATGGGTGGAGCCAGCTGGTCAGCTCGTACTTCCTGTGGAAGGAAGTGTCACTTGGGGAGGACATGCCTCTCCATGTATTTATGACCCTGTTCCAGCCTCGGGTGATTGGGAAGGAGTCTAAGGGGTGGTACTACCTCACGCCTTGGGGGGCTCACACACCTTTTGTGGTGGGACTTCCTTCCTCTATCAAGGGGTGGAAGGAGTCTTGCATTTGGGTGCGAGGTAAGTAGCAATCAGTGGAGGGGGACAAAGCCCTTACTTGCACCGTGCTGACCCAGTACTACGAAGTTCATAAGTCTCCCAGACCCTACTTGTTTTCTAAAGCCAAGGTTTGAATTTGTCTAACTGTTGGGACTTCCTTTGTAGATAGTAGTACGAGGTTCGAGCTCAGCCGCGAGGAGTTCGAGGTAATAGAGGACATCTACAGGAGGCCTCTAAAGCTTCGCCACTTCGACCACTTGATTGACAGGAGTCGTTATTTTCTGGACTTTGAGGTGATGGCATCTAGAGGTACGAAGCTCCCACAGTTACAATTTTCTTGTCCTTTTGTTCTGATACTGATGCTGACCTAATGTATTGTGCAGATAAATTCAAGAAGAGGGAGTACCCAGCTCCAAATATGGCTTCCATTTTGAAGGCCACTTCTACTGTGAAGGCGAAGCCTCTGAAGCCGGGCTCTAGTGGGGCGAAGGAAGTCCGAGGCAGGGTTGAACGCCTATCCAAGGACTGTACTCCGCAGGCCTCGGCGGAGGCAACACCTCAGAGGCAGGAGAAGCCGAAGGAGCCTCGGGGGAAGGAGAAGGTCCCTGAGGAGCCAAAAAGGAGGAAGCTGGTGCATATCTCCAGCTCGGCTGGGAAATTCGGGACCTCTGTGTCCCATGAGACAAAGCAAACTGGTGAGCCGAAGTTGCTTGCGGTCGCCTCGAAGGCCATCAAAATTGAGATGGTTAGAGAGGCAGAGGCCGAGAAGGCTAGAGCAGAGGCTACTAGGCGAGCTTCGGAGGCTGTTGAGGAGGAGGCTGCGAAGCAAAAGCCGATCCGTGAGAAGGGGAAGTCTCCGAGCTTCTTAGCTGGGAGGGAAGAGGCACTGGCCCCGACCTTGGTGGAGGCTCTCCCTGAAGAGATCCGAAGCGCCACTGAGAACTTCTACAAGTTCTGGACAGAGAGGTGGCAGCTGCATGCCTCCACTTGCGATGCCACTGATTTGACAAGGGCATTAGTAAGCCAGAGCATCAGGACTTTTGGCCTCGCGCTTGAATGCAGGGAGGCCCTTAGTGAATTTCAAACAAGGATCCAGGCCTCGGAGGGGAAGATGGCCTCCCTCGCAGAGGAGTTGAAAGCTGCTAAGGCCGAGGCTGAGGAAGCCAAGGCCCAAAAAGTTGAAGAAACGGTGAAGCTTGAGTCTGCACTGGCCCAAATCGAGGCCTTAAAAAAGGAAGTATACGAGTCACAGTGTGAGGTGGCCTCCTTAACAAAGAAGGTGGAGGTCTCCAATGAGCACCAAAAGGTGACTGCTGAGGCCCTGGAGAAGGCAAATCTCTTCTTGACAGGTGCTCAAGACGCCTATAAGTATCTGGAGGGCCAAATAAAGTGGTACGTGGACGATGCCTCTCATGCAAGGGAAGAGGCCCAAACTACGGGGGAGGAGGCGGTGATGGAATACATCGCCAACTTCCATACAACTAAGGAATATAAGAGCTTCAGTGCATACTGGAGGAACTTCGCCTATGCCAAGGTGATGGAGCGGGCGGAGGAGCTGTATCCCAACTTGGATCTGACTCAACTCAGGTCTGAATTTGTGGATGAGGTTCCTCAGACCCCGGCTAAGGAGATGCAGGGTGATGAGGCAGCTGATGTCGAAGCCCCAAGTGCTGAGGCAGAGGAAGCAACTACTGATGCCCAAGTTGCCGAAGCCCTAAGTGTTGAGGCGCCTCCACTATCTAGCCAGGCTTAGACTAGGTTTTCCTTTTCAGTACTTTGACTGTAATGGCCAGAGGCCCTCCTTTGTAATCCCTTTTGAATATTAATATAATGTTTTTCTTCATTCATTGTTGTTCTTTATCCAAGTTTTTGTGCCTCGTTAAACAAACGAACTGGAAGTTGATAAGAACGCGAAGTAAATAACTTTAACTTGGTACCTTGACTTCAATCAGTCATATGTATGAGCCTCGGACTTGAAATTAGCGAACATAACTTAAGGAACTGTGTGAGCCTCGGGCTTAAGCAAATGAACAACTTAAGGAGATGAACTGTGTGGGCCTCGGACTTAAGCAAATGAGCATAACTTAAGGAGATGAACTGTGTGAGCCTCAGACTTAAGCAAATGAACATAACTTAAGGAGATGAACTGTGTGAGCCTCGGACGTAAGCAAATGAACAACTTAAGGAGATGAACTGTGTGAGCCTCGAACTTAAGCAAATGAACATAACTTAAGGAGATGAACAGTTGGAGCTTCAGACTGTAGCGATGGTGGCTTCTCCCGTTGGCATTCAGCGAGGCCAAAGGGAGGCTGTGCTAGCGCCTCGGAGTTCAAGCGAGGTGGCCCAGAGGTGAGTCCGAGCCTCTCTTTCGAGGTGACTACGCATCCCAGACATGGTGGATGGTGCAGTCATGTTGAGGCTTCTCCCCTTGGTGTTCAGCAAGGCTAAAGGGAAGGGATGTGCTACAGCCTCTCCTCCTAGGTGACGACGCAGTATGACACGTTGATTTAACCAATGAATTTTATTGAATCGTAGAAATATTACAAACGCTAGGAAATGTCATCCAGCATGTTGGTACAATTTATTGATAATTGATCCTGAGGTGCTTAATGTTCCATGGACGAGGTTGTGCCTTGCCGTCCATGTCTTCAATCCAGTAGGTGCCAGGTCGAACTTCCTCTCTAATTTTGTATGGGCCTTCCCAATTCGGGCCTAGAGAACCGGGACCAGGCTCTTTTGAAGATAGGAAGACCCTTCTGAGTACAAGGTCGTTGATTCGGAATGACTTCTTCTTGACTTTGGAGTTGAAGTACCTTGTCATTTTTCTTTGATAGGTGCCAAGCTTCAGCAGGGAGTCGTCTCTTCTCTCTTCAATGAAATCGAGGTCGAGCCTTCGAAGCTCGTCGTTAGTTACTTCGATGAAGTGCAGATGTCGTGGAGATGGAAGTTCGACCTCCACGGGGTTCATCGCCTCAGTCCCATATGCCATGAAAAAAGGGGTCTCCCTAGTTGGGGTCCTGGTTGTGGTTTGGATCACCCAAAGTACTTGGGGCAGCTCATCAACCCAAGCTCCTTTGGATACATCAAGCTTCCTTTTTAGGACGTGCTTGATGGTCTTGTTTACGGCTTCCACTTGGTCATTTGCTTAAGGGTGGTGGGGTGTGGAGAAGTGCTTCTTTATGCCGAGCTCCTCACATAGTTCTCTGACCCTTTTGTTGTCAAACTGTCTGCCATTGTTTGAGACGATCGAGTAGGGAATTTCGAACCGGCAAATAATATTTTTCCATAGGAACTTGGAAGTGTTGGCTTTTGTGATTTTTGCCAGTGGTTCAGCTTCGACCTACTTTGTGAAGTAATCAATGGCCACTATTACGAAACTTGCACCTCCTCTACCCTTAGGTAGGGGACCTATGAGGTCCACGCCCCATTTTGAGAAAGGCTAGGGGCTGGAGACTGTAGTCAAGTCCTGTGATGGTTGTCTTTGCACGTGAGAGCATCGTTGGCATTTATCGCATTTTCGTACGAATTCAAGGGCATCCCGTTTCAGTGTAGGCTAGTAGTACCCTTGCCTCAGTATTTTTTGTGCCAGAGATAGGCCTCCGAAGTGGTTGTCGCACACTCCCTCGTGGATTTCTCTTAGTATGTAGGTAGCATCTTTCCCTCTGGCACATCGTAAGAGTGGAGAGGAGAAGCTTCTCTTGCAGAGAATGTCATCAATGAAGAGGAAGTGGGCCGACCTCCTTCTTAGCTTATAAGCCTCATTCTTGTTGGTGGGCAGCACTTGGTCCTTCAGATATGCTATGATCGGTTGCATCCAGGTGGGAGTTCCTGCGACCCACATGACATTGGGGGCCTCGATCGAAGGCAGGAGGAGGTGCTCAATAGGCACTACTGTGAGTAGCTCTGAGTCTTTGCTACTAGCAAGCTTCGAGAGTGCATCCGCATGTGTGTTTTCAATGCGGGAAATCTGGATTAACTCGAACTTTTCAAAGGACGGGATGAGGTTCATCACCGTTTTCAAATAGGAGGCCATCGTTTTGTCTTTGGCTGAGAAGTTACCATTGACCTGGCTAACAACTAGCTGGGAGTCACTACTGATGAGTAGCCTTTTTACTTGCATTTCCTTGGCCAGTCTGAGGCCCGCAAGGAGTGCCTCATACTCCGCTACATTATTGGTGGCTTTGAACCCGAACCTCATCGTCGAGGTGAGCTTGTGACCCTCGGGGCTGATGAGGACAACACCGGTGCCTGAGCTGAGCTCTCCAACTGAACCATCGACGAAGAGGCTCCACGTGGGGGCTCAATGGGTTCCATAATTGCATCCACCTCGGGTAGGTTAGCGAATTCAGCCACAAAGTCAGCTAAGGCTTGCCCCTTGATGGCTGCCCTA
>NC_036258.1:12991898-13043959 GCF_002742605.1 Olea europaea var. sylvestris | reverse complement strand
TGGGGTTGGCCTCGATTCCTCGTTGGTTGACCATGTATCCCAAGAACTTGCCGAAAGCCACCCCAATGGCACATTTAAGCGGGTTGAGCCTCATCCTGTACCTTCTGAGGATTTGGAAGGTATTGTTGAGGTGCGCTATGTGGTCCTCTGCTTCTAAACTCTTTACCAGCATGTCATCCACGTAGACCTCCATTGTCTTGCCAATGAGGTCCGTAAACATTTTGTTCACGAGTTTTTGGTAGGTTGCTCCGGCGTTTTTCAACCCGAAGGGCATCATTCTATAGCAATAGAGACCTCGGTCCGTGATGAAAGAGGTGTGCTCTTCATCGACTGGATGTATGGGGATTTGGTTGTAGTCGGAGTATGCATCCATGAAACTCAACAACTCGTGCCCGGCCGTGAAGTCTACCAATTGGTCAATCCTTGGAAGCGAAAAGCTGTCTTTCGGGCAAGCTCTATTGAGGTTGGTAAAGTCGATGCATACCCTCCATTTGCCATTGTGTTTCTTAACCAGGACTGGGTTGGAAACCCACCTCGGATAGGTAGCCTCCCTGATGAAGCCATTTTGGATGAGCTTCTGAACCTCTTCCTTCAAGGCCTCATACCTCTCAGGGTTGAGGGCTCTCATTTTTTGTCTATGCGGGGCAACCTTAGGATCAATTTTCAAGTGGTGGCAGCTGACCTTGGGGTCAATGCTCACCATGTCCTCATGCCTCCAAGCAAAGATGTCAAGGTTCTTGCCCAGGAAGTCCTTAATCTTTTCTCTCAAAATGTTGGATAGGCCTTTGCCTACCTTCAGCACCTTGGAAGGGTCTCTGGGATCGGCCGAGAAGCTCTCAAGTTCCTCTACAGGGGATGCTTGAGGCTCATGTTCCATTATGCGGGGGTCAATCTCATCAATGATCAGCACCTCCGGATTAAGCGGCGCGTCAATCATATCAACATCTTCTTGTTCAGTGGAGCGTCACCTAGGACATCCGCCATGACCACATCAGCCATGATCACGTGGACGTCCCGGGGCTCTACCTTCTTAATGGAGCTTAGATAGCACTCTCTCGAGCCTCTCTGGTCGCCTCTCACCGTTGCCACCCCATTTTCTGTCAGGAATTTCATGCATAGGTGGTTGATGGAAGTGACAGCTCCCAATTCCTTTAGGGCTGGTCTGCCCAAGACTATGTGGTAAGCCGACCGGTTGTCAACTATGAGGAATTCCATGAAGTTCATTGTAGTTTGAGGAGACTCTCCCATCTCCACCGCCAGTGTTATCTTTCCCCTCGGAGTGATGCTATCTCTGATAAATCCGTACAATAGAGTGGTGGTGGGCGTCAACTGATGGTCCAATATCATTTTGTCAAAGGGGGACCCAAACAGGATGTTGACGGAGCTGCCGTTGTCGACTAGCATTCGTTTGAGCCCATTTCGGGTTATGACCGCCCCACCACAAGCGCATCGTAATGGGGGTAATGAACTCATTTGGCGTCTTCCTGGGTGAAGACAATGGGTGGTACTTGGTTTCTTCGGGAGCTATTGTCCACAATGTAACTTGTCAAAGGGGGGTGTTTAGCCTCTCGAGCATAATTTTTTTGGCGTTTCGTGTTTCACCACCAACATAAGGGCCTCCAAATATGGTATCCACCTCGTGGATAGGGGCCTCATCTTGAGCGTGCCGATTTCTTCGGTGCCTACGCCCTTCCCTGGGCCTCTCTGCATCATGCTCCCTTCATCATGGGGATTCATCCCTTTGACGGGGAGCGGCCTCCTCACGTCTACATCGGTTATCGTGCCTGGGCGGGGGCCTGTTCGCCTGGGGTGAATCATGTTTGTCTCTGGCGGGTTCCTGCAGGGAGCGGTGTGCATAGTCTCTGCAATCCGCGGTGTCATGCCCGTAGGACCTGTGGTGCAAACAGTATCCTGGGAGGTTCGGATTGGACCTATTTCTAGGTGCAAAGCCTCGGCCTCGACCTCTCCCTATGCGAGGTCCCTGCTGGGCCTGTATCTGATGTGGGTCAGCAATAGGGTTGACATCCTCATATGCCAAGGTAGGAACCGCGTTCAGAGTTGTGGTGGCCAGTGCTTGTCCAGAGTTCTCATTTCCGGTTTGGTTCAGCTGGTAGTCCATGAGGTGGAAGGTCGGACCCCCACCTCGCTGCCTTTGAGGAGGTGGGAGGCCTCTGCTTACCCTGTTCCTATGCTCAATCAATTCTTCATTGATTATCTCCCTTCTCATCATCTCTAGTAGGGCATCATAGGTGGTGGGTCTTGATTCTGCACATCCCTCCAGAATAGGGTGTTCATGTTCAGGCCTCCCCTCAATGCAGATAGTGCTTCTCTATCAGTGACTTGTACGCAGTAAGTCATCTCGTCGGTGAAGTGTGATAGGAAGCTCTTTAAGGACTCCCCATGTGCCTGTCTCATGTCTTGGAGACGCTGGATGGGGGCCTCTCCTTCCTTGCTCATTGCGAATCGCTTCAAGAATGTCGTCTTGAAATCGGGCCAGCTTCGGATGCTCCCAGGTGGCAACCTGCTATACCAGATTTCAGCCGCTCCACTGAGGGTTAAGTGGAAAGCCCTGCACTTCACGGCTGGGGTGGCACCCCTCAGGCTCATGTGAGTTTTGTAAGCGTTGAGGTGCTTTTCCGGGTCGCCTCTCCCGTCATACTTTGGTATTTTTGGCATGACGTAGTAGCTCGGGACCTGGGCATTCCTTAGTTCTCTTGAGAATGGCAGGTTCTCATCATCATCGTCCAGGTCACAGGACCTCTGCTGCTCATCAGAATCGTAGTCATCGGCCTCGTACCTTGGTTGTTGGTGAGAGGGTCCGAGCCGGTTCCTAGTCTCTTCCTCCCTCCTTTGCGGGGCAGCGCGGGGGGCATTTTCATGCCTTCTCTCCGGCTGCTGGGGCATTGGAGGTGGAGGTCGTGGCCTCGTCCGAGGCTGCTGAGCCTGCTGTTGACTGAGCCTCGGTTCGACGGGGCTGATTCTGTTAAAAACACTGCCAGCTCTCCTATGTCTTGGATCTTGCTCATATGGAGGTGGAAAATCATCATGGCTCCTTTGGGCCTCAGTGGGTCGGCCAGAAGCATAGTTGGAGGAAATTTTGACTCCCACTTCCCTCTCGAATGGGCTTCCACCTCGACCATAGTCTGGCAAGGCAGCCCTATGACTCTGAACCTCGTCCTCTTGCTGATAGTGCCCGTGGGGGGCATATGGAGGAATGGGGAAGCCTCTCCGGCCTTGCTCATGGCCAAGTTTTGGTTGGCAATATCCCTCATGTTGGCTGCCATGGTAGCCATTTCTCTGGACATTCGTGTTGTCGCACGCATTCTACCTCTCCTTTGGTGGTGGTGGAGCCTCGGCCGAGCTGCTGGGGCAGCAGGCTGGGGAGGCACATTCGTGCTTTCTCTTACCCTCCTGGGGGAAATATCTTCGTTAGAACTCATTTTTCTTTTATCAAACTCAGATTTGTCCAAGTGATAGGGGTTCCTCCTGTTCTTTTTCAAGAACAAATCCTTTTTCAAGGGGGTTGCCCAAATGTTTTTCAGTAAGCTTTTAACACAAGGTTGCTCGTGGTTATGGTATAGTTTTCCACAGACGGCGTCAATCTGTTGACCCCAAAAAGTGTGCCAACAGATGCAGGTCCCACCCGCACTTGCCTGGGCGAATGTCCAACACACTAAGACACGTGGACAGTCTAAAACGAGCGGTTCAAAGGGCGTGGGAGTAGCCCAACGATGAGGGACGGTGACGTTCGGAATCCGACGGGTTGCTCGTAGTCCGATTGTACAATAATTACCAACCGGTGTTCACAAATGTATATGTATATGTGCATAAACTCGATTTGTGTATTGTGAGTAAAATGAGAGAGTTGAGTAAATGTAGTTCTTAGTATTGATTCTTGCATTAGCCTTTTGATATTACACAAGGAAGTATTTATAGTAGTACATATGAAATGGGAGCCCCTGGATGAAGTGGCACGTGGCCTCATCTCTTTAGTTCAAACATCTTTTCCTAGGTATGGGGCTTGACTTGCTAGCTTACAGCGCATTTATTGCTTGTGCAGGGCCTCCATGCTAGTGACAAGACTTGACCTTTATGCTTATGACAAACGTTCCAATAATCATTCGAATAAGATCTGTGCATGCGATCTCTTGGGAGAAGTAACCATGGAGGATGTTTCTTTGTGGTTCAGAGGCTCGCGCATCAGCTTCGGCCATTTGTCATGATACTTCCACTTAAGGGCCTCAGCTACTCTCAACAGGTTCCAGCAGCCTGGCTTCGGTTCGTAGGCCTCTGTCAATGGGCCTCGGACAAAAAGAAGCCTCGACAGATGGACTTCGGCTCGAAGCAGTTAGGATGTAGCCCACCTCGACATTGTGTGCCACCTCGACAGGAATGCCACGTGGATCGTAATGAGTGGGCCATTGTCCCAAGTAGGTTGGCCAGATGTGACAACACGCAACATAAGGCATGATCAATAACAACCATGAGGATTTCGCTTTATGCCCATAGCAACCGCCGCAGAGTATGCTTGGAATAGGTATACTAATATTTCGGTTTACGAACTAATGTAGCAAGAGTCCAAGTGGTGGTCCGGAGGATATAAAGATTTTGCGTGCAAGAACTCAAGCTCCCCGCACTTCCAATATCATATTAGAACAACTAGGTGTTGTATCTTCTTACTTCTTAGGATAAGTCTCGAGTAAATGGAGCCACCTCCTTTGAAACCCAAAAACTTCAGTGAGTCACCACCCAAACCACCAGACCACCATACCATTGGAAAGAGCTCATCAACCTCGACAAGTCCCACCCAACAAACTACTGCAAACACACAAGAAATCGCCAGAATTTTGAGCTAAAACCAGCCACAAACGCACCAGAATCTAGTCGAAAACAGCAACCCCCCAAGCCATGCCCACCCTACAGGTCAATCAAGCTCATCAGGGCGCACCTACAGATGCCCTTTTTACAACAAACGAAGCTGAAAAGTCCAGATTTGCAGAAATCCGTCTCAAAGGCACAGTCGAACGACTCAAATATTAATTTCGACGTTGACGAGGCACTTCACGATCGCGGACCACCCAAAGAAGCTTCCTCTCATCATGGTGATCAATTCCACATATGGGTTATCGTCAATTTGGCACAGTTATTACAGATCGAACTGGACAAGTTCTTCCTCGCGAGGCTTACAATCGGCTTCCAATTGAACCTTCAATTATGCTTCAATCTACAATTCCAGATGGGAAAATTGAAATTCAATCTCAAAAACCGTTGGGTAATCACTTAATTGCAGAAATTACATCACTTATCTACCGAATTTTGGAATCAATTGAAATTCTTCAAAACATAAATGCTGCTGGTCCGAATTCTTTAATATCTGGGCAAAACTTGGCCAAATTGACACTTCCATTGGATTCAGAGGGCCCAATAACTATAGAAAGGACCTCCAATTTGGACAAAAATATTGAATTGGATTTTGTGCCGAAATGCACGTGTACCGAGGCTACGGTGCATTCTATTTCTGGGCAGATTTCAACCATATTGACACCTCCAGTGATTCCAGAAAACCTGAAACCCTTGGAGAGACATCCACTCTACCCAAATCCGTCGAAAATTTTACATTGGAATTCGAGCCAAATGGCACAAATAACGAGGCAGCAAAATCAGCATTTTCTGGGCAGACTCATCAGCTGGGGACATTACCAAGGATGATAGAACATGCAAAAAATGCGGGAAGTGTTCCTATGGTCCCAAAGCGTGGAAAAACCCCTGGGTTTACTAAGGTAGCACCTAGTAAGTCTCAGGATACATGTCCCACAGATGAGCGTATTCTCCCAACGCGAAGGCAACCACTACCACCCTGTGCAACACCACGGGCTACTACAACTACATTTACTGGTTTGAAGTCTTATGCTGCAGCAGTAGGCAATGTGCCAATTATTTCTTAGGCGGAGAGGAGTAAAAAAAAGTCCTTTGCCAAGATCCTTAGAGCATCACATGAGTCCACTGAGCACACGCTCGTAACCAAGGAGCCTTTTATTCACCATGGTGAACCTACAGTTCTATTCATGGAGGCAGATGAGGATATTTTTGCTGAGCCATACAAGTTTACACTTGTTGGCAAATTTGTGCACCGCAGGCCATCTATGATTAATGTACATGATAGTTTTTCACAATTTGGATTTTGTGGCGATTATACTCTTGGTTTAATTGATAATACACACATTTTGATTCATTTGGAGCATGAGGATGACTATGCACGGCTATTCCTCAAACCTATATGGTATATTGATTGTTCTCCTGTGAGAGTCTTTAAATGGACTCTGAGCTTTAGTCCATAGCATGAAACCTCCATTGCGCCAGTTTGGGTATCTTTTCCTTTATTGTCCATTCATTTTTGGGCTAGGAACAATCTTTATGCTATTGCCAAGGCTATTGGCATACCTCTTCGCATTGATGAGGCGATTTCTGATCTTCGTCATTTTAGTGGAGCTGGAGTTTGTGTTGAGGTTAATTTAGATTATGATCTCCCTGAGAGAATTTGGATGGAAACAAAGAAGCTCGATGGATACTGGCTGACAGGCTGTCTTGTATGACAAGAAATCAGAATTTTCCTATAGATGCAGACATTTTGGGCACATAGATGATCATTGTATGCTTGGGGCACGACCAGTAGCACCTCCTCCTGTCCCCGTTGGTGACCCTATTCCTCGACATGTTACCTTAACTAAGGATAATGGTAAGGGGAAGGTTGTTGAGGCTGAACCGCGTCAGAGGTAGACCCCTGTTCGTAGAGATCAGAGAAAACAACAGAATGCCACCCTCCTATAGTTAGTATTGCTAGACTAGCTCTTAGTTCAATTGCTTCTCATAGCAGTGTTACTCAGGTTCTGCTCCAGAGTTCTGTAGATCCACCCTTTAGTACTTNAATAAATCAGGTACCTTTATACCAGTAGAGAACTGGCAATAGAATTCTGAATCATCCTGAGGAAATGACATTTGCAATTTCAAATTAGTGGACAGGAATTTTCAACTCTGCTGTTTTAGTACTAAGTTAAGTTTCTAAAATAAAACTTGAGCAGAACCTTCGCAACCTGCTAATAATTTATAAAGAAATGAAAATAAAAAAGAGAAAAAAATTGAAGAAATAGATAGTACCTGGAAAATCTCAGGATTCCCAATCAGTCCTAAAGAATTTTGCCTTTCATGATGGGCATCTGAGAATATCCATCTGTGGGATTTAGTGAATGCAGCTTGGCCAACTATCCTGTATAAGACAAATATATATCATTCTTAGCCCTGTCGAACGGATTAAGGATTAAGCCCCAATTCCTAAATACGGGAGCAAAAGTAGATGAAATGAAATTAGAAAAAATACACATACAAACACAGATTTATAGTGGTTCAACGAGATGGAACAATATTGTGGGCTTACCCTTCACCAAATACGTGCACTTGCAGAAGCATATTCTCAATCACATCTCCCATTTGTTCTTCATAGTATGAATCTTGAAATGTCAACAATCTGGTATGCCAAAAGATTTCAGGCCAAATGAACAAAATTTTTTAGTTTTATAATTTTTTTAACAAGATTTAATCATGAGAAAAGGTAGCTAAACAGAAAATGATGAATCCTTTTCTTAAAAACAACATAAACATTAATGCAAATATTTCCTACATAGGTAGAATAGAGCATAATAAAGAGAGAGAGAGAGAGAGAGGCTTACAAGAAATTTTTCGGATCAAAGCCCCAGAAAATCCCATAAGACCATCCATTACTGCAACAAAAACTTTTGAGGATCTTCCTTATCATTGAACTACCCTCTTCTGAACCCATTTTGTGGAAAAAAAAATATGAAAAGAAATCCAAGAAACAAGTTTGTTTTCCTTTTGTTGTCAACAAACAAGTTTTGAGATCACGAAACACACAAAAGTACAATTCTTTACTGGCTGTATTGTGTTGTACTAGGTGACGTGAAGAGATGTGTCTGTCTGAACCTAAAGGGCCAAAAGCTTGAAGAGGAGTTCTCAGTAAACACACAAAATCAGTAATGGGAAAAATATAATGCGGTTAAATAACAGGAAGACAAGAAAGATAACCAAGAGAATTTAGAGTGGATTTAATGTGTAGATATATATTTAACATAAAATATATATTGATGAGATTGGGTTGGTTTGGGTAGGGTGGGGGTGGGGGTGGGAGTGGGAACAAGAGGGGTTTGTTTTGTCTACGCAATGAAGGACCAAAATCAAATAAAAGTCCTATCTTGAAGGGAACAGAGCTTTTCCTCATTAATGCTTTAAATCCTTGTACTTTTCATCTGTCTTTATGCCTATGATATCTTTGTATAAAATTTTCAAAAAGGGTCCCATACTCCCATTTGTAATTTAGAGCATTCTCCAATATGCTCTCAATTAAAAGAATATATTCTATCGTTTAAAAAGTATTTATAAATATAGAGAGTTAAAATTTTGAAGTATTTCAACAAACTCTTTATAATTAACACTTAATTTTATTACTCACAAAAAAAATTATTATTTTTCTCTATCTTTTATTTTAAGTAGCTTTTCTTTATATTATTTTAGTATTTTTTTACATTAAAAATTGAAACACTTTGAATGCATTTAATTATTGAGAATAGATTTGGCTCTACAATTAAATTAAAATATTAATTTAAAGGGTAGATTCTTTTAAGTAGAGAGTATCTTATATTTAAAGAGTTTTTTAAAGGTGTTCTTAGTATGAGATTAGACGAAAGAAAAAGAAATACGTCATATTATTATTATTATTATTATTATTATTATTATTATTATTATCCTTTTAATTTTTTTTCTTCTTCAAACATTTTGTGAAAAAAATACGATTTATGTGAAGACCAAGTAATAATATTAACAAGAAGAAGAATAAGTTTCTTAATTATTTCTAGGATATATCATTAACAACACAATAAAAAAATATAGAGTAATAATAATTTGCTTCTTAACTATTTCTATTATACAATTAAGTTGGAATGAATACTAGCTGAAAATATCAGTAAAGTAATTAATCACAATCATTTGCTTTAAAGAGTATTTATGCCTCTCAATAACAATTATAATAATAAATGATAAACTAATTTTTTTTTGGGTGGGTGGGTGGGGGGTGTTTATAAACAAATAATTTGGCTCTTAACTAATGGTTTATCTGATTGTCTGATTCTGTATTTTTCTCGTTTATCTCAAATTTTTAGTGTTGCGGTAAAATTCTCATAAGAAATGAGAACTTTGATCGACTTTAAACCTAATCTTATCCCATCTTTAAAATAGTGTTGACAAAAAAAAAAAGTAGATTAACATTGAATAATTTTTAAAGAGAACTATCTTAAAACAATTTTTAGAGAGGTCAAAAAGTGTGGAAATATTTGTAAAACTAATGTTCTAAACCAACCCAACATGTAATTTGATGAAAACTATCCAATGTCACCAATCAATATGATGTCCCTTTAAAAAGTTTTCAACAGCAAGCCTGCAAAAATTTGAGTAGTGGCAAAAACATTATGGGAAATGTCATTTTCATCAATTATTACCATCTACAATTACCTCAAATATTTATAAATTACAATAAGAATTTCTCTTTCATCAACTAGATCACTGAACTCTCGTGATAGAGATTCATGCTCTCAAACAGTTCTCAAAGTCTTCATCTCCATAATCTGATTTTTTACCCCATTTCAGAAAAGTCTAAATCAATACAATATCTTCACCTTAAGAATATTAGAGGCACAACTGAAATGCTTGAATCCATCTTTAGATGTAATGAAAATGATGTTCCATCTTTATCTCTAATGGCCTGTACAAAACTTCGGATGGATTCAATATATGAAAGTTTAGCTCTTACAGTTTTGAATGATTTTCTCAACTCTAAACCTCAAGCCATTACACAAATATCCAAAACCATAATAAATATCCATCACTGTGAATACGAACAAAACTACCACGTATAAGTTCAAGTAAGAGACCACTCTTAAAAGAACAACGAGATCAAGTATAGTGAAGTCTTTAATATTATCTTAATATCAAATAGGAGGTCAGTACTTCTAGTTTACAATAGTATGTTGTATGTACTAGTCATATAAACCTCCACTCTATCTTCATTATTTGTATATATCTATCTTGTATCAAGTCAAACACTCGACAATAGACTAAAAATATTTTTTTGATAACTTATAAAGTGGGTTTCCAACTCTTGAATTTGCTATCTACAAAAGATAAGATTCAATATGTATAGTGTTTGACACATAAACAACACTAAGAGGAACATATTTAAGTGCAATATCTTTTCGCCTAACTACTTTCGAGCTAAGAGACTCAAACCTTGGTTATAACACGGTTTGGATTTGGAACTTCATTTACTCTATATTGGAGGCATTTGGATTTGATCACATTTGGATTGATAGGATCAGGAGATGCATTTTGGAGTGCCATTTCTCTAATATCCTATATGACCGTCCATATGGTTTCTTTCACTCCTCATGAGGACTCAGACAGGGTGATCCCATTTCGTCATCCTTGTTCATAATAGCTGCAAATTACTTCTCATGCCTGCTCACACAAAAGTTCTAGAAATATCCCAGTATGTGTTACTGGCATAGAGGTAGTACTCTAGTCTTAAATCTCTAATTGCTGATGATGTAATTATTTTTGCCAATGGCCGAAAACAGCCTATCAAGAGGGTTTTAGATAGTTTGGAGCATTACAAAGGGGTATCTAGCCTGTTGGTGAATAGAGACAATAGCGGTCTTATACTACCCAGACGGACATCCACTAGCCAGATCAGAAGGTTGAAGATTTTAACTAGGTTTAAACATCAGCAGCAGCCATTCACTTCCTTGGAGGGTTCCCTTATTCAAGTGGAATAAAAGGAGCTTCCTTTACGATGACCTTACCCAGAAGATCAGAAGTAGGATCTCAGGTTGGGCTTCACGATTATTATCGCCTAGGGGTTACATTACCTTGATGAGATAAATGCTTTCTTCCATACCATTATATCCACTTCAGATTATGCAGCCACCTAAGGCAATACTAAAAACACTTGAGAGTATCTTTGCACGACTCCTATGGTGTTCTAAGGATCAGGCACAATGCTCCTATTGGAGGAGCTAGAAGAAGATTTGCCTTTTTGCTGATGAGGGTGGTCTAAGCTTTAGGAGATTATAGGATATGGTAAACACCTTCTCCATGAAGCTCTGGTGGCTGTTCTGCTCTTAGAGGTCACTTTGGGCTTAGTTACTACAAGACAAGTATTGCATAGGGATACATCCTTCACTTACAGCTATTTCCCGTTTGGCCTCTCCTACTTGGAAGAGACTAAAATTAGTGGGGCCATGGACAGAGCCATACATTGCTTGGCAACTTAGAGCAGGTCAGATTTTCTTTTGGCATGACATTGGATGGGCGAGTCCAGGATGGTGTCTCTATTCCCACAAAGGCAGCACACATTTATGAGGGTGCATGATTTCTTTGATGACATTGGGTGGGATTTTGGACAACTATTACAGGCTCTTCTTCCTAAGATGGCAGAGCAGATAGGGACAATACTTCTACGAGCGGATGTCTAGGACCACATTGTTTGGAGGATTACATCGGATGGTAGCTTTACTACCAAATCATCATAGTTCAGGATCTGTATCCACTATTATGGAGTCCCATTTTGCCTACCACTGTTTCATTCTTCTACTGGAGATTATGGTAGGACCTTATTCTAGTAGATGTGGTTGTTCAGAGCAAGATTATATGTCAGTAGGTTTCTCGATGTCGATGTTGTTCTGAGATTGAGACTATCAATCATATCTTCATTGGCAACAGCATCTTCGAATAAGTATGGAAGCGTTTTGGGGATATTTTTCAGATTTCTATGTGTTCAGGAAAGGGAGTTAGACAAAGGTTTCAGAGATACTAATATTCTGGTTTTTATGGACCGAGAGAAATGATGCGAAGCATAGGGGGATTCGCATGGTAGCCAGACGTATCGTTTGGAGGGTTTAACACATCATTTATTTTCTTCATATGGAGGGATCTTTTAGAATTGGGCACTGGTCAGGAAATCTAACAATTGTACCATTCTTTGGTATTTCTATAAGTCACCCCTCTCCACCACCACCTATTATAGTTGTTTGGCACACTCCACTGGTGGGATCTTACAAGATCAACACTGATGGATGCGTTAAGGATGGACATGTGAGTGGTGGGGGCATCATTAAGAAAGAACTACATTGGACATTGCATCAGGGCATTCTTAGCATCGTATGCCCCATGCTTGATTCTGGCAGCCTAGCTCAGAGCTATATTGGATGGGATCCTATTGGCCAAAGGATTTAGACTTTCACGCTTTTAGATTGAGTCAGACTCTACTACATCCATTCATTGCATCACCAAAGGAGGAGGACCATGGTTATTCAGGGCTTTCTCAGACAGATCACAAACATCAACTCCTTAGACAAAGATACGATTTCTCACATCTACAGAGAAGGGAACCATGTTGCCGATGCACTTGCCTCAGAGGGTTGAGACCATAGGAGTTATCAGGTTTATAGACCAACTGATCTACTACGACATATTGGGGCACTTGTACAGATTGACAAATATGGTCCACCCAGTGTTAGATTTTGATTTTTCATATTTTATATTTGTTTGCATTAGCTCGCATTGTTAATGGAAGTAGTACTTCCATATTTACTGATTTTAATTTATCTTTTCATTTGTTTAATTGTAAGGGAAGTAGTACTTCCTCATTTAATATTTGCATTGATTGCTATCTCATATGTAACTACGGTATTCCTCCACCACAAGTGAGGGCATATCAATAAAACTAACGAAGGTACCGCTCTCCAACTAAAAAAATATCATATAAAGAGGCATAAAAAGTATATACTATTAAGAGATAGATCTCATATCGGTTAAATACCGAAATATAGACCAACTTATAATGATTTGAGTTATTCCTCTTAACAATGTTAATATTTTAAGATGAAACCTAAGTCTTATTATGATATCAGAGTCCATTAAGCTCAATTGAATAATTCAATCCGATTAAAACTCAAAAAAATGAGCACGCAAATTTCAAAATTGATCTGTTGAAACGAGTCACCATCATCGATTTAATACCGAAATATAGATCAGTTTATAAGGGTTTGAGCTACTGCTGTAAATAAGATTGAGCTTTTAAGATGCAATCCCAAGTCTTAATGTATACTATAGCTTGTTCGGTATTTACAAATAGTTAAGATTGGAATTTTTCTCGTGCGTAACCAGTATTGCTTAACAGCATCTCTTGATTATTACTTACCTACTTGTGATACAAAACAAATACGCTTGGGAGAAAATCACAAACAGTTTTCTTGATTCTGTACACAAAATAACTAAAGAAATTCCAAATAAAAACCTATTCTACGGTTAGCCTTTAGTTACCTGATTTATCAGTTTCAATGACTGAACCTACCATGAAAAAAAATATATAAAAAAGGGAGAGCAAGAAACATTGTTCTCCTTTTACAACTGCTCACAATTCGTCTAACCAAACAAAAATCCTGCCATCGGCCCATCAGCATCGGTTAATCTCATTGCACTAAATCTTTCTCTAATTACAAAAAGTAAGCTGCATAAGTCAGGGTAGACAACAAAACCACCGATATCCCAATCAACTGTTCGGTACTTGACACCTCTCTTGCACATACGTCCCCTTAACCTCTCCTTTATATATTACTCAGATGATGGGAAGTGTACAGTGTAATTAGATTCAAGACGGTCTTAACAATTACAGGCTTGTACGTTGAAGCGAATCGGCTGAGATAATGGGGAGTGAAACGCCAGGTTGACAGTTCTTGAATAGAGAAGCCCCTGGACTGTAACTATTGCCAATTTCATCACTTGCATTCAACCCACTTGGGCCAGGTTTCATTTGGAAAAGCTGAATGAGGGAAGAAAATATTTCGTGGCGCGTGACATGTGAGTTTCCCTGCAAGGCAATTTAAACTTCTGTTGATAAATGGATATGGAAACAGCTAAAATAAACACAAATTTAGAGGGCATTAAATGTTAGAGTTTACCTCAGCCTCGACTATGAAGTGTGCCCAAATCTTGGTTTCTTGAACTTCCATCACTCCCTTCAAGATAGTCAGGCCAAAATTTCGAATTACATCAGTAATTTCCAAAAAGAAACCTTGTTCATCATAGAGGGTCTGCACCAAAAAATAAATGTACGTTAGAACTTAGAAGTGCTTACTGTATGAATTAATGATGTGCATGTTTGGTATGCATTGGTGGACTTGACTACAATGTAATAAACAGGACTTTTACTGGCTAGTAATATTTTTCCTTACCTCTATAAGCATTTGGCCAGGGGAACTTAGGTCCTTAACTATCAGAGGACAAAGCATAGACTGATCGCCAACTTCACATGCCCATGTGACTCCGACATCATGACCATTGGAGTTGTCTATCTGTAGAGAAACCTTCTATTAGCCAATGGTAAATCTTCAATAACGAAGAATGCTATAAAGCAGATCTGTTTTGCAATAGTTAAGAACAGTAAGATGAAAAATTTACCGTTGGTCCATCAGTTTGCTTAAGGCTCTCTCTATGTTTCATCAAACTTTGCATGAAATTTAAGTGTCTTATAGTTTGTTGCAACAAACGATCAATGCTCATCTGTTACATCAGCCAATTGCTACATGAGTAAAAGTCAATGAAATCTGGCATCACTCCACAAAAGAACTCCAAATTAGTAAAATAACACTACTAATTTACTTACCTTTTCACCGTTAGGAATGAGTTGTCTCAATTCCACAAGACGGTCTTGGATCTGCTGACGATCTTTTGGCCTGGGGCGAGTTCCTGGTTTTGCCTTCTTCTTCACCATTTTTGCAGGTCCTTCATTACCTTTTAATGAATTATTCATGCTTCCGTTATCACCTATTAGTGAACCTTCTTTTGTGGAGGCTTCATGGTTGGGCTCAAGAAAACTTGTTTTATTGGGATCATATAATGGATTCAGTGACCTCATTCTCCCATCATGGCTAGGAAGACCTCGAAATTTCACTCGGTCAGAGCTCCAAGAATGATCGTCAATTTTCCTTCTTTTAGCAGTGGATGAAACTTGATCCTCAAATCTGGATCTGGCATATGAACAAGAGCTACTAGCAGTACCCCCCAAAAGATGAAGTCCTAATTTGGAGAACAAGCTGTTGGGGTTCCCGACTTTGGATCCAATGTGTTGCTCTGAGATACATTTCGAGTTATCCATGCTGAAGTCCAAACTTTCACCGTTCACAACTGGCATCAGAATTTCACTCCAATCCTCTGGCGTTTTAGACCCAGGTTCCATTCCAAAGCCATCACAGAGTCTGTCTATGCCAGACATGTCAGAACACCTCTTTTTTCCATTAGAGTTGAATGATTCTGTTATGGAACTTTGTATTGAATTTGTGGGAAGATTTTCCAAGACGTTGATAGCCGAGTTCGGTCCACAAAAACTGAGATGTGGAGTGAATCCGGGGGCAGTTGATTGGCCATTACTGGGTGTCGTAGCAAATGAGGTACTGCTTTCGTTTAGTAGAGGCGAAAACCACTGAGAGAACTCATCCAGTTTACAATCATTTGAGGGGAGCAACAGGGTACAATTCTGGTCATTCAATGGATCTTTGGACAAATGTTGGGTGTGCAATGAATTGAATGCTGATTTCCCATGATCATACAAACTTGAATTTCTGCAAGACTCATAACTGCTCGATTTTGAGAATGAAGCGTTCTCATTCTGTTCAGATGACAAATAATGCCAAGATGAAGTCACAACAGAATCTCCACTGTTGCTGCTTGGTGCTGGAGCTGTTGAGGAATCAAAGTAAGCAGCATTCTCTAAAAGCAACTGTTCTATTTCAATGTTCAATTTGCTTCCATTTTGAGTTTGGTTCTCGATTAGAGAAGATATAGAGGCTAAGGAGTTCATGCTCTGATAGCCCGAACTAGAAGGGACTGACTGGACAGGAATCACTGAAGAATAATTTGCATCCATCAAATCCTTGTAGCCCGCAAAATTTTCACAATCTAAAGATGAGGATTCATTCTCTGATAACACGATTAACTGATCTTTACTCATCCCTCTAAAATGTTCTTTGACTTGATCAACAAATTCCTTTCTCTCTGGGATCTGCAGTCAAGAATTTATATGTTACTAAGTGGAAAGCACCATCGGAATATCATATTTGCACGATTTTGGACTTGATCTGATAACTTCGTAGGTTATATTATAAGGGAAAAAAATCGCACATTTGGTACCAGTACTAACCTTCTCGGTAGATCCAAATTGCACCACACCAAATGGTTCCACTGAGATTACAGCTATTGTCTACAAAACATATATTCAAGTTAGTTACTTCCCATAACAAAACCTTGCAATTTGATGCAAAAGCCATATGTTTTCACAAGACAAACTGGCTTAGAGTGAAGGCAATAAATCAGGTACCTTTATACCAGTAGAGAACTGGCAATAGAATTCTGAATCATCCTGAGGAAATGACATTTGCAATTTCAAATTAGTGGACAGGAATTTTCAACTCTGCTGTTTTAGTACTAAGTTAAGTTTCTAAAATAAAACTTGAGCAGAACCTTCGCAACCTGCTAATAATTTATAAAGAAATGAAAATAAAAAAGAGAAAAAAATTGAAGAAATAGATAGTACCTGGAAAATCTCAGGATTCCCAATCAGTCCTAAAGAATTTTGCCTTTCATGATGGGCATCTGAGAATATCCATCTGTGGGATTTAGTGAATGCAGCTTGGCCAACTATCCTGTATAAGACAAATATATATCATTCTTAGCCCTGTCGAACGGATTAAGGATTAAGCCCCAATTCCTAAATACGGGAGCAAAAGTAGATGAAATGAAATTAGAAAAAATACACATACAAACACAGATTTATAGTGGTTCAACGAGATGGAACAATATTGTGGGCTTACCCTTCACCAAATACGTGCACTTGCAGAAGCATATTCTCAATCACATCTCCCATTTGTTCTTCATAGTATGAATCTTGAAATGTCAACAATCTGGTATGCCAAAAGATTTCAGGCCAAATGAACAAAATTTTTTAGTTTTATAATTTTTTTAACAAGATTTAATCATGAGAAAAGGTAGCTAAACAGAAAATGATGAATCCTTTTCTTAAAAACAACATAAACATTAATGCAAATATTTCCTACATAGGTAGAATAGAGCATAATAAAGAGAGAGAGAGAGAGAGAGGCTTACAAGAAATTTTTCGGATCAAAGCCCCAGAAAATCCCATAAGACCATCCATTACTGCAACAAAAACTTTTGAGGATCTTCCTTATCATTGAACTACCCTCTTCTGAACCCATTTTGTGGAAAAAAAAATATGAAAAGAAATCCAAGAAACAAGTTTGTTTTCCTTTTGTTGTCAACAAAC
The DNA here is from genome assembly GCF_002742605.1 of Olea europaea var. sylvestris. Classification (NCBI taxonomy): domain Eukaryota; kingdom Viridiplantae; phylum Streptophyta; class Magnoliopsida; order Lamiales; family Oleaceae; genus Olea; species Olea europaea. The sequence continues at coordinate 13,026,501 of NC_036258.1, read as the reverse complement.
AAGTTTTGAGATCACGAAACACACAAAAGTACAATTCTTTACTGGCTGTATTGTGTTGTACTAGGTGACGTGAAGAGATGTGTCTGTCTGAACCTAAAGGGCCAAAAGCTTGAAGAGGAGTTCTCAGTAAACACACAAAATCAGTAATGGGAAAAATATAATGCGGTTAAATAACAGGAAGACAAGAAAGATAACCAAGAGAATTTAGAGTGGATTTAATGTGTAGATATATATTTAACATAAAATATATATTGATGAGATTGGGTTGGTTTGGGTAGGGTGGGGGTGGGGGTGGGAGTGGGAACAAGAGGGGTTTGTTTTGTCTACGCAATGAAGGACCAAAATCAAATAAAAGTCCTATCTTGAAGGGAACAGAGCTTTTCCTCATTAATGCTTTAAATCCTTGTACTTTTCATCTGTCTTTATGCCTATGATATCTTTGTATAAAATTTTCAAAAAGGGTCCCATACTCCCATTTGTAATTTAGAGCATTCTCCAATATGCTCTCAATTAAAAGAATATATTCTATCGTTTAAAAAGTATTTATAAATATAGAGAGTTAAAATTTTGAAGTATTTCAACAAACTCTTTATAATTAACACTTAATTTTATTACTCACAAAAAAAATTATTATTTTTCTCTATCTTTTATTTTAAGTAGCTTTTCTTTATATTATTTTAGTATTTTTTTACATTAAAAATTGAAACACTTTGAATGCATTTAATTATTGAGAATAGATTTGGCTCTACAATTAAATTAAATTATTAATTTAAAGGGACTCTTGGAGCATGATTTTAAGGGTAGATTCTTTTAAGTAGAGAGTATCTTATATTTAAAGAGTTTTTTAAAGGTGTTCTTAGTATGAGATTAGACGAAAGAAAAAGAAATACGTCATATTATTATTATTATTATTATTATTATTATTATTATTATTATCCTTTTAATTTTTTTTCTTCTTCAAACATTTTGTGAAAAAAATACGATTTATGTGAAGACCAAGTAATAATATTAACAAGAAGAAGAATAAGTTTCTTAATTATTTCTAGGATATATCATTAACAACACAATAAAAAAATATAGAGTAATAATAATTTGCTTCTTAACTATTTCTATTATACAATTAAGTTGGGATGAATACTAGCTGAAAATATCAGTAAAGTAATTAATCACAATCATTTGCTTTAAAGAGTATTTATGCCTCTCAATAACAATTATAATAATAAATGATAAACTAATTTTTTTTTGCGTGGGTGGGTGGGGGGTGTTTATAAACAAATAATTTGGCTCTTAACTAATGGTTTATCTGATTGTCTGATTCTGTATTTTTTTTCGTTTATCTCACATTTTTAGTGTTGATGAATACTAGCTGAAAATATCAGTAAAGTAATTAATCACAATCATTTGCTTTAAAGAGTATTTATGCCTCTCAATAACAATTATAATAATAAATGATAAACTAATTTTTTTTTGCGTGGGTGGGTGGGGGGTGTTTATAAACAAATAATTTGGCTCTTAACTAATGGTTTATCTGATTGTCTGATTCTGTATTTTTTTTCGTTTATCTCACATTTTTAGTGTTGCGGTAAAATTCTCATAAGAAATGAGGACTTTGATCGACTCTAAACCTAATCTTATCCCATCTTTAAAATAGTATTGACAAAAAAAAGTAGATTAACATTGAATAATTTTTAAAGAGAACTATCTTAAAACATTTTTAGAGAGGTCAAAAAGTGTGGATTTATTTGTAAAACTAATGTTCTAAACCAACCCAACATGTAATTTGATGAAAACTATCCAATGTCACCAATCAATATGATGTCCCTTTAAAAAGTTTTCAACAGCAAGCCTGCAAAAATTTGAGTAGTGGCAAAAACATTATGGGAAATGTCATTTTCATCAATTATTACCATCTACAATTACCTCAAATATTTATAAATTAAACGGTCCTCTTTGTTTCCCCAACAGTCCACCCCTCAAGAACCTATGGCCCAATTACTTTTTTTGAATTACAGACCATATTTTAATGACATCACTAAACTGTTGAATATTAGATTACTTAGCACGAAAAAGTAGTTTTAGCGAATAGAGTAGAGTAGGTGGCGCTTGTGACAATTACTTTTTGATCTTAATGAACTTTGTAATAAAAAATCATTATTATGAAAATTTTGTTGATATATTATAGTAATTAATTTATTATATTTCTTAAATTCTTAGAGAATAATCGAAATTTAAGTCTTAGATAATTGGAATCTAAAAAATGTCATATCATATTAATACATGTTAAATGACATATTAATACACGTTAAATGATGAATATTGCTTTTGGTAATTTGGCATATCAAATATAATAAATTCAGTGGCGGATGTAGGTACTGGCCAGCTAGGGCAGCCGCCCTAGCTAGATTCGTCGGAACCCCTGACTGCCAAGAGCTCTCAAATTTCAGATTTCTTTGGATGTTGGCTGTTGGCTCACTGTTGCTATTTCAGATTTCGTGTTGGGTTTTTTTTTTTTTTTTTTTAATAAATCAGGCCCAAATTGAAAAAATCAGCATTCTACATAACGCATACGGCATAACCAGATTATTTCCCTAATTTCAGTCCATTGCCACCGAGTACAGCAAAGAGTAGAGGTAGTGGAGGCTCCACTCTCCAGCGACCAGCAGGCAGCAACGCTTTCCTTTCTCGAATCAATCCCATTTCCGATTTTCTTCCCGTCAAAATCGGTAGCCAGAGTCCAGAGAGAGCAAACCTTCGTGAGTTCTTACTTCTTCCCCCAATTCCTTCTCATTATTTACATGCAACTCTTGGAATTTGTCTAGTTAACCATACTTAATTTCGTTATCTGTTTTTTTATATCTTTCAAATGCTTTCCTTCTCTTTACTTGAAATAATTTTATATGGGTTGCTAGTTTAGACTTTCAGTAGTGGCTTGGCTTTATAGTAATAATCCATATAGGTGTTAATTTTGGTGTTAGCAAGTCTATGTGCTGTGCACTTACTGACTAGTGACCTACATCGATTCCTTGTTTGACATTGAGATTTTTCCCATCATTTTAGGTTGTTTGGGGCATTCATTATTTACAGGTTTTTTCCCCTCCAATTCCTTCTCCCAAATGTTTTCTGTTGAGCGGTTTAGAGATTTTCGATTTTATTGAATCATTGAATGAACCTGCTTGTTTGATGAATTGGTGGTTATCGTGGTTTAGAAATTGGTTTTACCTATTGTGGTTTAGAACCGACCGGATCCAGCTTTTACGACCGTTGATTGTCGACGGTCAAAATCAATCCTTGCCCTAGTTGAATATTGATGCTAGATTCGCCCTTGATAATAATAAAGTGTTATTTTATGAAATTAAAATTTTCATTTTCCACTTTCACAAGTTATAAAGTGACATTTTCATCAAAATTTTCTTAATTTGCTCTGTGGCCCCTAATTTATTTTTGACCTTGTTATCACTGAAAACTCATGTCAATATATTAGTAAAAATCAAATATTTAAATAAAATAAAAAGGAAAGAGCGTGAATCACACGTTTGAATAGCTAATTCGAGTTATTGTGGTGTGATTTTGTATTCCCAATCTATTTAATGGAAATTGTCTACGTAAACATTTAGCCCCCGTTTGATCCCCATTTTCTAGAAGTGAAAATTGGTGGAATTGTATTTTTTGAAAAATGAGTGATTGAAAAAGGAGGAAAATTTTTCGATTTACGTGTAATACTATTTTATTGAAGATTGTGTAGTTGAAAATACGATAAAAAAATGAAATGAAGCGTAATGTAATGAAATTTAATTGAGGCTAAACGGAAGCTTAAATTTCATGTGATTTAAAATTGAGATTAAAGTAATTTGACGATTTTACTTTTAACTCATTCGGAAGTCACATGTGATTATGCCATAAACAATTTAACACAACCTAAATTTATTTGAGTAGTGGCAAAAACATTATGGGAAATGTCATTTTCATCAATTATTACAATCTACAATTACCTCAAATATTTATAAATTAAACGGTCCTCTTTGTTTCCCCAACAGTTCACCCCTCAAGAACCTATGGCCCAATTACTTTTTTTGAATTACAGACCATATTTTAATGACATCACTAAACTGTTGAATATTAGATTACTTAGCACGAAAAAGTAGAGTTGGCAAATAGAGTAGAGTAGGTGGCGCTTGTGACAATTACTTTTTGATCTTAATAAACTTTGGAATAAAACATCATTATTATGAAGATTTTGTTGATATATTATAGAAATTAATTTATTATATTTCTTAAATTCTTAGAGAATAATCGAAATTTAAGTCTTAGATAATTGGAATCTAAAAAATATCATATCATATTAATACATGTTAAATGACATATTAATACACGTTAAATGATGAATATCCAATAATAAAGATGATTCCTTGCATTACTTTTGGTAATTTGGCATATCAAATATAAGAAATTCAGTAGCGAATGTAGGTACTGGCATTTGCAGGAACTGTCGATCGCCAAGAGCTCTCAGATTTCGTTGGATATTGGCTGTTGGCTCACTGTTGCTATTTCAGATTTTGTGTTGGGCCACATTTTTTTTATTTTTTCGCTAAATCAAGCCCAAATTGAAAAAGCCTAAATCAGCATTCTCCATTACACATACAACATAACTAGATTACTTCCCTAATTTCAGTCCACTACCGTCGAGTACAGCAAAGAGCAGAGGCAGTGGAGGCTCTACTCTCCGACGACCAGCAAGCAGCAATGCTTTTCTTTCTCGAATCAGTCCCATTTTCGATTTTCTTCTTGTCAAAATCGGTAGCTAGAGTCCAGAGAGAGCAAACGTGCATGAGTTCTTACTTCTTCCCCCAATTCCATCTCATTATTTACATGTAACTCTTGGAATTTGTCTAGTTAACCATACTTAATTTCGTTATCTGTTTTTTTATATCTTTCAAATGCTTTTCTTCTCTTTACTTGAAATAATTTTATATGGGTTGCTATTTCAGACTTTTAGTAGTGGCTTGGCTTTATAGTAATAATCCATATAGGTGTTAATTTTGGTGTTAGCAAGTCTGTGTACTGTGCACTTACTGACCAGTGACATACATCGATTCCTTGTTTGACATTGAGATTTTTTCCCATTATTTTAGGTTGTTTGCAGCATTCATTATTTACAGGTTTTTTCCCCTCCAATTCCTTCCCCCAAATGTTTTTTGTTGAGCGGTTTAGAGATTTTCGATTTTATTGAATCATTGAATGAACCTGCTTGTTTGATGAATTGGTGGTTACCGTGGTTTAGAAATTGGTTTTACCTATTGTGGTTTAGAACCGATCGGATCGAACTTTTACGATCGTTGATTGTTGACGATCAAAATCAACCCTTGCCCTAGTTGAATATTGATGCTGGATTTGCCCCTGATAATAATAAAGTGTTATTTTATGAAATTAAAATTTTCATTTTCCACTTTCACAAGTTATAAAGTGACCTTTTCATCAAAATTTTCTTAATTTGCTCTGTGGCCCCTAATTTATTTTTGACCTTGTTATCCACCGAAAACTCATGTCAATATATTAGTAAAAATCAAATATTTAAATAAAATAAAAAGGACAGAGAGTGAATCACACGTTTGAATAGCTAATTCGAGTTATTGTGGTGTGATCTTGTATTCCCAATCTATTTAATGGAAATTGTCTACGTAGACATTTAAATTTCATGTGATTTAGAATTGAGACTAAAGTAATTTGACGATTTTACTTTGGAAAAATTGTAGTCGAGTACCAAACTTTTCGTTTCTGTCACACACAGTCTCAAATCTTTCAAAAATATGCACCTGTGGTTCAAATGGACGGTTTTCATCCGTTTGACCGTTAATTGACCAAGGAAGGTGGACTTTGACTGATTTTGACCAAATTAAAATGGGTAAAATGGTAAATTTGCTATTATATACATAAAATAATTTTAAAAACTAGAAATAAAAACAAAACAAAATAAAATAAAAAAGAGAGAAGAAATAAAAATTAAAAATCATCTTCTTCCTCATCTCACCCCGCACCCGAACACCCACCTCCTTCCAACCTAAACTAACCTACGAGAAGTATGGTTGAAAATCTTGAATCGGAGTTCCAATTGATTTTAAATCTCATCGATAAATACACTTAATTTCAAATCTTGAATCGGAGTTCAAATTGGAATTTTCTGCAACCATGAAACCTGGCAATATTTTATTTTGTTTTATTTTATTTCTAGTTTTTGGTCGTGGTTGCTCACTATTACGCAATGTGGAATGATAATTTTTGGTGTAGGTTTGATGGTTGTGGTGGCAGTTGGTTCTGTGGCTGTGGTTGGTCGACGGGAGTTGGTGTCGTCGTTGCTGGTTTTGGGTGGCAGATTTGGGCAGTGGTTTTGGGTTGGGTTGGGTTGGGTGGGGTGGGGTTCCATCTTCTGCAGGTTAGTTTAGGTGGAGGTGGGGGTGAAATGAGGAAGAAGATGATTTTTTTAAGTTGGTCAAATTTACCTTTCTACCCTTTTAAGTTGGTAAAAAATTGGTCAAAATTCAATTTTATTGGTCAACTAACGGTTAAGCGGACGGTTTCCATTCATTTGGATTCCAGGTGCATATTTTTGAAAAATTTGGGACTGTAAGTGATACAAACGAAAGATTTGGACAAAGTCTGATAATAAATAAAAAATTTGGTACCTCGACTGCAATTTTCCCTTTTACTTTTAACTCATTCGGAAGTCACATGTGATTATGCCATTAACAATTTAACATAACCTAAATTTCCATATTTTTTAATCTCGCTTCCGAATATTGGGAACCAAAATCACATTATTGAGAAGTTTTTTTAACTGGTACAACCGCTGACTTGCCGGAGAATATTCCGGGGAGCAAGCACGAGGCGCATATGGGGATCTCGGGAAGTGAACATATAGAGTAGGCGGTGGGCCCAAAACTGTGGGATGTGGGCTTTGTAGGGTTCATTCTGTACACCCTTCTGCCACTGCCTCTCTAAATTCCTACCCTCGTCCTTCGGATTAATCATGAATCAATTAAATTTTATTATTTCAAGGAAAATAAAGAACAAAAAAGGAAAAAATAGTTTTATTAGTTGATTTTTCTTTTCTTTTCTTTGTTTTTTTTTCCTAGTAAAAACTTTTTGATAATTCACTACTTTACTTAAACCAGACATTACGGCATGCACTTAAGTCAAAAGTTACGTCTCTTTTGAGGTTCAACGTGGCTGGCACACATATACCACTCACTCGCATATTATCTTAATCACCTTTTAGAAATTTAGGACATTCGCAACATCCTATATGGATTATATACAATTTTTTTTAGGCAATATATAGATTTTAGCTAAATACTATGAACTTTTCGCAATGGTTTTTTTGATTTGTGCAAGAATAAGACACCGCTTATTCATATTTTATTGTGTCGATTAAATGGAAGAGAAGCATATAGCATAACATTCAAAATAGATAACTACCTACAAGGTGGCTAATCGCAATCTCAAAGGCGTACAACGAGTGATGCACAATCCTAGTGTTTAGTTGTTATCGATGAGTTTTAAAATGTTGATGATAATAAGTATGATGAGATGACGTTAGCCATCGTGCTCAAGAATGTCTATTGGATAGGGAGAGCTAATCCTAAAATTTATCGTTAGTTTAGTTTGCATTAAATATTAATAACATTTACCAAGGATTTTCTTTTGTGTGTGTGTGAAGCAAGAGTCAAATTATAGTTATTATACAAGTGTTGCATGTATACGTTAACTACTTTTAATTGTATAAGATTAAATTAATATATATTAGGGTTTTTACCTGCGGCGATTTTCATGATATCAGAGCATGCGAAACACATAGGTTCAAGTCTCATAGTCATTTAATTGCTAAAATTGTACATATACAGGGTCTTAGATAAAAAGGAGAAATAATTTAACTAAGTATAACATTTCTTTAATGATTTAAACGTTTGAAACAAGTTGAATATTACAATGTACACATCTAACAATGGAGTGGAGTACACTGAGTCCTTGTAGCCCTAAATATTCTTAACTAAACTATTAAAATTGAAATAAATTAACACGAAAGTTGGCTTTGCCATTCGTCTCTCTCTTTCACGTAGGGTATCCAAGGTCCATCCTCTAACAATTGTGAGGGACACCCATTATTTGTCATCATATATGAAGAGGAATGATATAAAACCAGTAAGATATTACGGGTCCACATGCTATATTCTGCAGCTAGTCTGAGAATCTTGACTTTGCCACTCTCTTGAGGACTCTGATTTGCCTTCCAACTCACCATAGTATGCACCAGCTTATGTTTTACGAGTCAATTCGATATATAATTCTGTTAACGACTTTTATGCAAGAATTTTACAACAAATGGGACCATTTTGTCAAGCTATTTCACACAAATTTTGCGGATTCGGAGCAATCACTAATCTTATGTCTACCAAATGTTTGGGAGTTTGCAGGCTCTTATTTAGAACTGTAATTATTATTGTGTCAATTGCTTTAATTTTCGTCAATATTACTTAATAATTCTATAGATGGTAAATTGCAACAAACCCGAATTTTTGAAAAGACAAAAACCGATGTTTCTTGATTGGTACTATTAACATTGAGTACTACAATCACAACAAGAATTTTAGAGGGATTGGAAAGCCAATCCCTTCCTTTCTGTCCAAGAAGACAATGCCGTCTACTTCGTAGGGCGGAGGGTGTGAGGGCCTTACGAACTTATTTGACTGAGCTTAGTTTCTAAACGTTTTTTGGATAACTCCTTTTTTTTTTTTTTTTTTCTTACAAGATATAGTTACTTATTTTGAAATTAACTGATACATTCCTATCAAGTAACTTGCTTATTTCTAACTTTAACCCTACGAAAAACTATTAATTTCAAAAATAAATTATTTACTTATAAGTAAAGTTTTTTAGCTTAGCCATGCAGGCTCTAGGTCCCAACTTGGCGTGGGGTGAGGTGGAGGATGGGCAGTGGACACTAAAGAGATGTATAGACCCACAACTGATTGCAGCCGGTAAGTTAGTCCATGACTTGCAGCCCATTTCTTTTTAGCTAGCAAAGTTAATAATTTTGTCGCCTATCAATAACACGCTTCATCATAACCGTAGAGAAGCAAGTCAACGCCATCTAAAAGTATTGCATTTAGCTTTTGTTTCTTTAATCAACAAAGATGGTAATGAAATCCAAAAAGTATCAATTATCTGCCTTTTTCAGTAGTATCTTCTCTCTCTCTCTCTCCCCATTTTTTTTTCATTTAATTTATTATGAGATCTTGTAAATGCATATTAAATCGTGTTTAACCGAGCTCAAAAGCCAATATGCTTTCCAAAAATGGCTTTTAAGTTCGACTAAACATGTTATAAAATGAGATTAAGGGATAGCACTCTCTATTTGTTACGATTGTTACCTTAAAAGTTGTAACACAAGAACTTCAATTGCAAATAGTTGAGGAAGTTGTAACGGATGAATTCACCTTATGCTATGTTACTACTATTTCATTTTTCAAATTAGAGAAAAATGGCTCGAATAGTTAATTACTAAATGATTTCTTTCTCTACCTTTGGTTGAATAGAAATTTTTGACCTCCAAAAATGACGCCAACAGATGCAGGCCCCACTCGCGTCCACGTGGGCAAATTTCGGTCTGTTTGGATCGTTGATTTGATTGGATGGTAGAAAGGACGTAGGAAATGCTTATTTGACGCGAGACTAAGCAGTTCAGAGGCCGACGAAGTGAACAGGAAGCTCTCATCCAAACAGTGATGATCTCACCCAAATACCATTACAACTTTTGCAAGTAAATGATAAAAGAAAGCAAGATAGGAACACAATCATATGGCAAAAGACGTATGGAGTTGTATTTATTTTTATCTCCAAAATGTACAAAAATTTATGTACCTGTTACTTATTCTTCTTCTCAGGTTCTCTCTCTTTTTTCTCTATATGTGTTGTTTCTATCATTTTTTCTTCTCTCCTCTCTCTTCTTCTAAGGAGAGGTTATATATAGAGTTTGGGGAAGACGTGGTGGACGTTATATCCGAACCACGTGCCCCTACCCCCTTCTTTTATACATCACATTCTTCTTAAACATGCATTTATTACATTGACAATAAGTCAACTGCCCTATACTTCGAGGCTGATATTCCAGAATAAGATAAAGTAGACGTCTAAACAAAGATATTTGTCAAGTTAGAAAACTGGCTGTCTCTTCGGACTTTGGCATAGACCCTTCGTTAGGGCTTCGGTACCTATCTGGTTAAATGGCACCTCAGCTAGAACAAGGACTTCGGCTTCATCTTTTAGAACCTTGGTTGGTTGTGAACATGAGAACTTCGACATAGACCCTTCGTTAGTGTTTCAGTACCAATCTAGTTAAATGATACCTCGGCCAAAACAAGGACTTTGACTTCTGGAGCCAACCCGTAATCTTATTGCTTCGTCTCTTCATATATTTCAGGCTGACTCTTCTGATAACGTTATTGGATTTTTCACGTGGCGCTTCATGATGGCTAACTTAATACAGGGAGTAACATCAGTCCCCCAAGACTAATTGTTAAATATTCATATGAGAATTTCAGACTTATCAAATATATACGACAATAGCCATCGGAATTAAGGCTGAGGCTCATGTGCCTAGTACAAACAAATGGCCTTTCCTCAAAGTATGTACATGGAGAATCGAAAGTTATAGATCCTAAGTTGTGAGATGTACAAACCAAGGTGGTATGTTATATGAGAAGATTTGGGCAGTTTGAACGTCTTTTATCATTTATTACCATAGATTGCTCTACTATCGTTTGGCCTTCTCGAAGAGGGTAGTACGTTCTATTGAAAACGTGTTTTGATCTGGGCCGTGGAAGTTGAAACATCAGACGCATTGAATGGTCTATATGTGACCCAGATTTGGACAGTCTAGATCTTTGAGATCTGAGAGTTGAAAATGCATGTATTTGCCTATAAAAGGCTCATTTGCTTGGATATACAGTTGTTTGCATAAATCATGTTGACTCGTGTCTCTGTAATATGACCGAATATTATGTTTGTACTTGATGGATTTCAAGGGGAGTTGATGTGAGAGACTGCTTGGTTTCGGACGATGCCATAGAGTATGCAAATTGGATTATCCTTGGGTATAATGCATTAGATGTTTGGACCCGTGAAAATGAAAATATAGTCAGCGCAATCTTCTTTGAATGCTTTGGGAACAGTGCTAAAATGCGAAGGGTCACCCATTGCCTGGAATAAATTATGTTGCAATAGAGTGTGAATTCTATCCAAAATGCCCCAAGTGGCATTGTGTGGATCTTCAAGGGCTAGCATTGACGTACCTCTCCTGAGCAACTAGGCTGCTCCTCTGCCAGAGCGTACTAGACAGAGCGTATTGTAGTCGTAGCTTGAGTTTCAATATGGTCCCACAAACCTCGTAATTGTAAAGGTTGTTGTATATGGTAGACGTCTCTCAAAAGGAAAAGGTCCAGCGGATTATGCATTTAATGTAGTAATTATACTTTATGATTATTATTTATTATTTCTACTATTATTATTATGGCAAGTGCTTATGCTTTGTAATTATCTGACTGCCTCGACTGTAATGTGTTTGTAGTAATGAATAAAATTTTTAAATTTTTATGCAAATCCGTGTTTGAACTTAGCTCCAAATTGTTATTGCATTGTATTTGGGGGTACTTTGGGAGGGTCTTGCCCTTACTGTAGTCTTCCATTTTTCAGGCAACTTGTGCCTTTTCAAGGAGCTGGTCTTTATAAGATGCAACCCTTTGTGTTTTTCTACTTGGGGGCTGATTTTCATTCTGAGGTGGACTTCCTCGAGTTTTAGCTCCTTTCATCGAGGTGTCTTTCTTAGGATGACCTTCGTCGACATTTTCTTTTGAGCTCATATTCTGAGTGCCTCTATCGGCTGATGTCTCTTAGGCTAATTTCTTTCATTCCTTCAAAAGAGTTGCCTCAAAAAATGCCATATATTTTGTTGAGAACTTCGACAGCGTCTTTTACGTAGTGTGGACTAGACCAAGTCATATGCCTGACAACAGTGTATGTAAAGTAACATGTATGTCAGTGCTGGTAAAAATGATGTCGATTCGCGATATATCCTAGCCATAATGTTACACGTAAGCAAATAGTAATCATAATAATCTCTCAAATCTAGACATAGATATTCACATAATGGGCATCTAAAAGCAAAATAACTGAATAAAAATTTGCACAAGCATCTATCGTGGATGTTGTCTAAAGTCCTGAAGTAAACTAAGTTTTTGTTGATGAAGGAATTGAAGTTATGTGTTGAAGTCGTCTACTTCAAATGTTTTGTTGAATCTCCAAGGAAGGGAGCCGAGGTCCCTTTTGCCCGAGGCTATTATTTTATTACGGGAACTGAGGTCCCTATTTTTCGAAGCTCTTTGGCTTGTTATGTATAAATATATTTCTCTAAGGCAAGAGGATCGATCATGTTGTTCAGGCCGACGTCTTAACACTTATAATCGCATATCTTTCGATTTTGCAAAGCTGAGCTGACGGCTCATTCATAGTCCTCATTTTCAATTAGTTAAAGGAGATCTGTGTATTTTGAGGGTGGTCCCTTGTGGGGTCTTCCCTTATCATTTTCTACACGTGGGGTATTTCTGCCGAGGTGGTTTCATCTTCATCTCTACTTTGAACAGATTTTTTTTACAAGTACACGGTTTGTTTGAGGCTATACATAAAGTGGGGCTATGCCTTCTTTGACCTATTCTGACTTTCCTCTTTTTGCCCTTTTGGATGGGGCTGAAGTCTTTAGCCTATAAATAGGAGGGTCGACCTTTACCTTTTGAGCCAAAGCTTCCGTAGGTAATATAATTCTATGAGGCTTATGCCTGAACTGCTTTGACTGGAGGAGAACTACTTTTTAGAGGTCAGTTCTTATTAGTTGATGTTATAGGGCCAGTCTCGATAATTATATACCTTAGCGCATCTTTCCACAAGAGGAGCCTGATAAATGTGTTTTTGCACACTTATTTAGATCATAAACATGACTTAATTATGAGAAAGATGTTTAAATTGTGACTTAATCTCATTGAATTCATGTAATATAGATGTTTCTATGGAAATGGTGAAATTCAGGAGAAAAGAGCCGAAAAGGACTAAAATGGAGCAAAATGATAGTTCAAGGACTAAGGATGCAAATATTTAAAGTTGAACTAAAAGGAAACCTGGGAATGTAAATATGTTAAGTATGAACTCGAAAGCGATACAAGATGATTGGAAGAATAAGGAATTGCAAAGGGACTAAAATGAAGAAGAATGAAAGTTCAATGACCAAAATGGACTTTTTGCATAGTTGGTAGCACTATGCGACCGCATAGTGCTACCCTCTATGCGGTCACATAGAGGCCACCCGAGAATAAATTCTCAAACATTTTTACTCTATGCGACCGCATAGAAATGTACTATGCAGTCGCATAAAGCAATTCAGAGACCGAATCTACAGTTTCCTTATTTCGCCGAAACTCTTATGGAAACAAGATTTTTAGGATCCTATATAAATGAAAACTCGACCAGAATGAAGGGGACACCGATTTTAGAAGAAAAAGAGAGATTTTGAAGGAGAAAACGAAGAGATAACAGGAGGAAAACATCGCGCTAATTGAAGAATTGATTGAAACTTGATTCAGGTGATGAGGTTTCTTCAACTACTTTTGCATTTTCTTCTTTTTAGCATGTTGGGCTAGATTTTTCATGCACTAGGAGATCGATGAACCTTGCAATACAAGTTTTGATTTTTGATTTGGAGATTTGACATATTTAAGCACATGTTCCGAAATTGAATGATTTATACATTTTTACTTCCATATTATTATTGTGCACGTAATTATATGATTTTGGTGGCCTGTTTTATGCATTCAAGATAAGGAAAATAGGCTCGACATAGTATAATCATCATAGGGTCCGATAGGGGATAGAAATATACTTCTATGGCTCGTGTGAATTGTTGAATATTCATGAAATCATAATGCATTCTTGTATGTTAGTATTCATCACAGAGATATAGTCGAATCACATATTGGGCAGGTTTGGCATCACTCGAGAGAGATTGCTAAATTAAGATAGGAATATTGATTCATCAATTGTGGGAATGTGTGTCAAATTTGCATGATCAAAAGTTGAATGGGTATTGCTTGGAAATTCGTGATCCTAGTGCGTTAGTAATTCATTAATTTCATAAATTATCATAGATTGCATCCAGGTCATTTTGCATTTAGCATAAGCTTCTCACTCATAATTGCATCATAGTTCACATTTTTCTTAGTTAAATCACAATACATACATCTTACTTTCGTATTTCGATTAAGGTCATAATAGCTTGATTTGAACTAATTCAATTCTTGTGAGATCGATATTTGGACTCATAATCTATTCAATTACTTGTTAATGAATCGTACACTTGCGGTGGGTTTTAAATCGAAAGAAATTATTTCGTGTACAGAGCCAGTCTGAGATGGCCAAAATTGGAGTTCATCTTTTTAGGCGAAGCCTTTTGTCTTTCTCATAGGAGTAGTTCTTAAGACTTGTGTTCCTCGACTACATCTTTTGGATGGGATGGGGAAGACAGCAAATCATTTTTTTTGTGGGACTTGTGTCCTTGGTCTACTGATCTGCTACGAAAATTGACTCATGTTTGCTGATTATGTGGAGCCTGGCACGGTAGTTATATATCTTAGCACCTCTTTTTGCAAAAGGACTTCGCTTAGAATTGCTGATTTTTAGGTGGACATCTCCTTAGGCTTATACATTTTCTCTTCGTGTGGTTAATGTTGGTTGGCCTGTATCCGAGCTAGTGCAGCTCATCTTTCATGCCTATTCCTAGGCGAGAGATGCATGTATCTATGGGTGAACTTAGTTGTAGCTTCCGGTTAAGGTTGTCCATGCTGATTTCTCACTGATGGAGGGTTGAACAGATGCAGTTGGCTCAAGGGGATATGAGGGAGTCTGGCCTAAGAGGGTGAAATGCGGGGTTGGTTCTGTTTGTTTCTTGTAGGACCAAGCCTATTAAGACACTTGCCAACCTGCTTGGCGCGATTGTCCTGCTCTATTATGACTAAATGATAGTTTTCCCTATCATTTGATTGGTGGCATAGTCGACAACTGTGTTCGTATCCACCTTTCTTTCTAGCGGAACGACCTCCTTGTTTTGTAAGGAGTTAGCCAATTGACCTTGCATACGCTCTAGCAGTTCTTGTATTGTAGCGTTTTACCAGGAGATGGTCCTCACGTTTGCGGTGACGGTGGCCAACTCCCTAGTGAGCCTTGCTGCTAGCTTAGGCTTGCTCCTCTAGCCACTTCTGCTGACGTGGCTGGAAGGGGCTCCTGGATTGTTGGGATACTTTGCGAGGACGCTTTCTCGCCAAAGCATTCTTTAATCTGTCTAGGTATGATTTCTTCCTTTGTTGAACTTATGGCTGCCCCTCCTCTATAGATAACATCTCTTTGGCTCTGTTTCTGGGGTTGTTTTCCTTTGCTCAAGGATTTAGCATAGTTCTTTTTGAGTCGCTTCTCTCAACACCTCGATCATGCCAATATTGCTCGTTTACAAGAACGTGACCTTTTGTTCAAAGGCTCTACCCCACGGGGTACTCGTGGTTTGGCTATTCCAAGCTTCTCACAGACGACGCCAATTTATTGACCTCCAAAAATGACGCCAACAAATGCAGGACCCACTTGCATCCACATAGGAAAATTTTGGTGCATTTGGATCATTAATTTGATTGGACGATAGAATGGACGTAGGAGATACTTATTCGACGCAAGACTAAGCAGTTTAGAGACCGACGAAGTGACCGAAAATTTCTCACATGAACAGTGCTGATCTCACCAAACATCATTACAACTTTTGCCAGTAAATGATAAAAGAAAGCAAGATAGGAACACAATCAGATGGCAAAAGACGTATGGACTTGTATTTATTTTTCTCGCCAAAATGTGGCAAAAATTGATGTACCCATTACTTATTCTTCTTCTCAGGTTTTCTATCTTTTTTCTCTATATGTGTTGTTTCTATCATTTTTTCTTCTCCTACTATCTTTTTCTAAGGGGAGGTTATATATAGAGTTTGGGGAAGACATGGTTTCCGTTGGATCTAAACCACGTGCCCCTACCCCCTTCTTTTATACATCACATCTTTTTTACACATGTATTTATTACATTGACAAAAAGCCAACTGCCCTATACTTCTAAGCTGATATTCATGATATAAGATAAAGTAGACATCTAATCAGTTGTTCATAAAGATGTTCATCAGGTAAGCAAATGTGGCAGCCTCATCGCCCTTTTGGACTTCTGCATAGACCCTTCATTAGGGTTACAATATTCTTCTAGTTAAATGGCACCTCTGCCACAACAAGGACTTCGGCTTCATCTTTTAGAACCTTGGTTGGTTGTAAACTTGAGGACTTTGGCATAGACCCTTCGTTAGGGCTTTGGTGGCTTCTAGAGCCAATCTGTAATCTTATTGCTCTAGGCTAACTTTTCTGATGACGTTAGTGGATTTTTCACATAGCACTTTCTGATGGCTATCTTAATACGGGGTGTAACTAATATTAGTGTCCTGCTAAAGTTTAGGTCAAGTGTTTTATAATTCTTCTAGCTTCTTTATTATTTATGCATAAGAGCCATAAGAACAAATTGTGGAATTGGTATCAGTTTTTCAACTAGTCATATCAGAGTTGGTCCACTCGAATGTCATGCTAGTGTTTCTTGGAGATCATTGGCGCACATTCTTGGGGAAACAAATTTTGGGTTTTGCTTCAATTTGTTGATTTGGCATGCAAGCGATGGAGGAGAAGCTTTAGGATTAGTGAATATAATGGGAGACATTACAGTGATTGGGCCTATTTTTAGAAGATTTTTGCTTCTGGAGCACAATGAGTATTTCAAAATTAATCACATTGATCGGAATCTTGTTGGGTACTTTGGGATGTGTAGTGGTGCTATGGCTTTATCCAATCAAGGAACTAATGTTCGGGCGCATAGGTAGAAGGTTGACCCAAAGGCGTATGACCACAGGTACTATTATCTTTGTGTAAGAGGCATAGTGTGGAGAGCTGGGTGGTGTCACGAATATAGAGAAACTTTCTTAATCATCAATGTGTTGGATAATGCAATGAGTGGTATGTGTGTCTCATGATAAGTGTAGTTATTGCATTTATTTAGGGTCTTGTATGGTGATATTTTGTTATTCTTTGGGCGGATTAGTGTCTAATTTGTTATTTATTACTTCTATTAGGAAAAAACTTATATTTGGATGAAGAATTGGAAAAAAAAATGGAAAGGGGGCTAAAATGAAGCAAATTCAAAGTTCATGGACTAAAGTGCAAATATTCAAAACTTATGACGGACTTCAAATTGATAATTAGAGATTACTAGGACCAATTGGATACAATAAAAAGTTAGAAGAGAATGAAATATAATCAAATGATATTTATAAATCAATTTCCAACAGCAAAAGGCATATTTCAGATTTTCAACTAGGATTTGAGACCTATTTTTAGAATGGTAAACTTCGAATTAGAAAATTGTACTTCTAAAAGAATTGCAGCCATTTGAATTAGCTTTTCAATATACTTTGAATAACCTCAATCGGATATCGAGAAAGAAAGTTATGATCAAAATACTGAATATTGTGCAGAGACAAAATCATGCACGTTAGAAGATAACTTTCTTTATTTGATTAAAACTCTTTTAGAAGGAAATTTGGACGTGAGTTGTAACTTAATTCATCATATAAAATACAAGACACGTGTAGCCGTTGAAAGAGCTCTTTCTCACTACTCAAATTAGATCTAGATCATAATATCATTCAAGAACAAGAGGCAAATTCAATATAAGTTGGAGAGGAGAACAAATCTAGTAAGGGATTGAATCAAGAAACATCAAGAATTTAAAGAATCAAATCTTGGAGTTGATAACCAAGAATAAGAATTGAACCATGACATCTCTTTCTTGTATTTATAAATTTTGGGTAATATTTTTCCTTTCTTGTTATTGTTTTATCATTGAAACATGTTTAGCTAGATTTTCATTGGATTGAATGATTGTTGAACCCTTTTGCACATTTATTTTAATTCAAAACAATTAATTTAGTATTTCTTGATTAATTTTGCATCTCCATCATAATTATTTAACTGCTTAACTAACAATTGTATAATAAGTTGTTGCATTGTAGGAGTACTCACAATGAATTTCGAATGCGACAAAGCTAACATATGTAGTTAAAATTAGTAATAATCTCTCACACACATACAATCACTTAGATAACCTAAACTAAATACATGATTTTTATATGAATTCGAATTAGGAATATGATCGGGTTGTGTGTCATGAAAAAGGGCGTTGAATAGTTTAGCATTATCAATTGTCAGAATGTATGAAATTAACTATATGATGAACTAAGAGTTGAAATAAATGACAATAAGGGAATTCAGGATTCCAGTACAATCATATTGCATTTGAAAACTTCATTTTTTTGCTTAATAGATTAAAAGTAGCATAGAAACCTAACAAATCACTCTCTTGATGTCACACACATTCGAATTTAGTAAAAGCTATTGAACTAAACATTAGACCTTATTCCTCGTGAAAACGATAAACTCAAAACTCACTATTTCTATTACTCGTACAATGATCTGTATGCCTGTAGGTTTTAACGTAACATCTTATACTACTAATGTGCATTAATGATGGCATTATATGCAGGTAGTATTATCGTTGTGCCCTTCTGATGGGGATAAAAATAAGTAGAATTTGAGCTTATTTAAATTTTAGTAGTTTTATATGTTAAAAATTTGATATTATCGATGTTGTTTTTTTATTTCAAGTTTGCTTAAATAGAAAATTTAATTAGATCAAAAGTCATTATCTATATATAAGGGCTTAGATTTTAGTATAAAGATACTCTTAAATGTATTAATGAACTGATTTCATCTTTGTCATATGATAAGTGTAATTTATACACTTATTTAGGTTTTTGAATAGGAATATTCCAGAATACTTTTGAAGAATTATAGCTTAATCTTATGTATTTATTGTTTGTTAGGTAAAATGCAAGGAATTGAAATAAATGAATGAAAATCGACGAAAAAGAATGATTTTCAAAAGTTTGGAAAGTGTAAGTGTTCAATACTTAATTCAGACCACAAAATCATGCTTAAAGATCATACGGGGTCAATTGAATGAGATTTAATGTGAAATAATAATAATTGTACAAAAAAAATGACTAAACCAAGCCCGAAAGAAGTTTAGGGAGCAACTTGCAGTTGATCTCAAAGTTTCAATACTGTGTGTGCACATGAGCCAAATGCCTTGTGCTCGCTCACAAGTCACCTTTTTTCACAACTTTAAGCCAAAATGGCTTGACCATGCACATGCATGGTACAAAATCCAACTAGATGAAACAACTTTCCTTATTTCAATCAAGCTCTTTTAGAACCTAATTTGGAGGCGATTCTTTACCTAATTTCATCATCTCTCACAACACATTATATCATAAAATCTATCAAAAACGAGGGGCTAATTTATCATAACTTGGAGTAGTGAACAAACCTAGCACATGGATTGAATTAAGAAACATCAAGAACTTGAAGAATCAATTTTTTGATTGAAGATCAACAACAAAAAATAGATTTCACGTCCCCTTCTTGTATTTATAAAGTTTGAGTGATTATTTTTCAATTATTTTTGCTGCTTTATCTTTAAAAACATGCTATAATAGATTTCTTTTATGTTGTGATGAAGATAAGCCTTACTGTTATTTATTTTTAATTCAAAGACCAAGTGTTTATTACTTGTTGTAGTGTTGGAAGGTTCACAATAAATTTAGAAGTTTGCAATTTTAATACAGGGGTAATAAATGTTATGAATAATATATATGACGTATGCAATCATATAAATAACTATGTAATTGAATGCTCTTTGCATATGAATTCGGAATAGGTATATGATCGAGTCATGGTTAGAATAGGTTCTACTTATCTCTGGAGAGATAATTAAATAAAATTGAATTATGGATTGTCATGAGTATACAAAACATAGGTCTGGAATTGAAAATATGATATTAATAGGTGGATTTGAAACTCCAATAACAAGAAAGCCTGTCTTTTATGACATTTCGAAAGTGATTTTTTTTCTTGTCTATCTAGTTTTCCCCATCAAGTTCAAGAAATTGTGAACAATCATTTTTATATTTAGTTTAAATATTTTTTAGATAATTTATAGAATACATTAGAATAAATACAATCCCCTCTTTTTGTCACGTTACATTAAAGTTTGATAACGAACTAATAGAATTTATTTTAAAGTTTAATCCTTTTGGGACGATACTCTTTTCATCGCATTATAATTTGTCAACAATGTACAACTGTGCATTTGCGAGTTTCTCACGAACATCATAATTGTTTTCTCTTCTTTGGTCCCCAATTTATTTATTTATTTATTTATTTATTTATTTATTTATTTATTTATTTTTGTCAAATTGGTACATTCATGCGTAACCTACTCAAAGGGTGGTGTAGGCTTGGCAAATTGCTTGAAGTCAGACATGTCTCTATTTTATATTTTTCTAACTTCTTAATATTTATTTGAAAAAGTATCCAATGAGCAATTTTTGAAATTAGTCACAATTCCCAACTCTCAACAATAGACTGTCATAGTATATTTGCCTCCTCAATACTATTCTTCTTATAAATTGAAGATTGAGTTCTCTAAGAAGATAATCACACAAAAGAGAGAAAGTCAGACATTTAATTGGAGTTCAAGAACCAAGGAATAGTAGTGTTAGTAGGTGCGGCATGTTTTTGTAGGAAAATTTGTTAAAATAAAAAGGTATAAAGAAAATATGCCCAGATATCTAACAATTGGAAAAGAAAATTTGGTAATACTAAATCATTCCTTTCATATTGACGCAGTATTTTTAATTTTCTTATGTGTCATAGAGGAAAAATTAGATCTAGCATTTTTCTTGTACTCTTTGTAGTTTGAACGAGGTGTAGAATAATATTGTATGTGTGGTAAATTTTAGTAATGTTTTTTTTTCCTACGATTCTTGATGATTTGGGTGATCGAGAGAGTTTTCCTCGTAAATTATTATGCTAATTTTTCTCCATATATCTTATATATTTAATAACTACCTAATATTTCTATAGCAAGGATATTGTGGAAAAATCTAGAAATTAGTCTCAATCCCCAACAATTTCCTAAGCCATAATTTTGTAATTAGTCGAGTTTTCTCTATTACCCATCTTGACATGTACGCTTCATCTCTAGGTGTTCCAAGTCTAAACGGTCATTTGAACCTTATGTTCTATTATTGTTAATTTAATTTTTTTCATTGAAATTTTATTTATTTTTTAGCTCTTAGCATAGCGACAGATCAATTATTTTACGGTATCTCCATCTTCCCATACTTCATCTCTTAAATTTGTATTTTATTTTTATTATACTTTTAAATATAATACTTCACCATTCTGATGGTTTGATTATTAAAAAAAAAATGGAGAGACAGAAAAGAAATAAGATTAGAAGGTAATCTTAATTCATTGTTCTCGAAATTTGAAATAATATTGTCACCAAAAATATAGACATTAAAGTGATAGATGATTGTAGAAGTCTACAACTACCACTCCATGTTGTCATATTGAATTTCGTCTCAACTTTAAAAAACACAAAGAAGAAAGGGAATTAAAAATATTATATATTTAAAAATGAAAAAGCTTGTGAGTTACTCTACAGTGAATCTTAGTAAATCCAGTTGCTGAATTTACAGTATATGGTAATCAGTGCTTGAGCATTAAATTTGAAAAGCAGGTAAAATTGGCAGCTATCAAGCACTAATGGTTCAATAATGTTGAATGCAGTCAACATCAGAATACGGGCTTATTATAGGATACCCTATAAACATATTGGACCCTGGCCTGAGAATACATACAAAAAATGGCTTACAATTCCAAGAATTTGGTCTCTCTCCTCTATCACTATCAGTAAATGTCTACTTTTTTAGGCTGTTTCTTTCTGTAGCTTCTCAATGAGCAGATATTATTCTCATCTTGCTTTATCATCAAGAATGTTTTTTCAGAAATTAGTGGAAGTCCTAATGATTGGTAATATTGGATGAATAAGGTTGTGTAATTAATTACGTATGAATCACAATTACTAGGAGTGGACAAAATTTTCAAATTGAACCGAACCCACAGTTCTCCTCAAGTTAAATACCCGAATTGGTATCTGAATCGAGAACCGACGAAAATGATTCTGTTCTCGGTTCTAGACCAAGAACCGAAGAATCAAATAAAAACTAAATCTTTCTAATTTTGCTTTTATATTGAATAAATCAAATTATTTTAATTTTTTCTAAACAAATTAACTAATTAGGTGATTGATTGATTGACTCAGCAGTTAGTAATGAGGGAACATTCTTGATCTATTTAGGAGTTCTTTAACTCTTAAAACAGTTGAGACATTGATTTGTACACAAAACTGTCTAATGGAAGAATCTAAACTTTTGAGAGTTTTTCAAGATAGAGTTTACATTGAAGAGACAAGGTTCTATGAGAGCATTTAGACAAGTAATAAAATATATGTTTTAATTTTCTTATTAAATCTTATTAGTTGAACAATTTTAGTTTATTTATGTTTGTTAATTGTGCTTTTTCAAAAATTTTTGTAGAGTTTCTTCGTATGGCAAGTCAAACAATTAATGATTAAATCAAATAATTGGTAAGTATTAGTAGTACTTAAAAATATTTTATCTCTATAACTTCTAATTCAAGAAAAAAATTTATGTAGCCTTGAAGGCTAAAGCAAATGAATTATTGATATGGATCGCCAATATTTTAGTATTAATATTAACTTTTTGTATTTGTATATGTTGGTAAATTAATCTTATTAGACAATTTGTTATTTATATATTTTTGAATTGGATTTCGTTAATTTGTAAAAGCTATGATTGAATATATTATTAATTGTATTTATGTACACTTTGTTGTAAATGCTAAAAAATGTAATTATGGTACGGAATCGAATAAGACGGAACCGAACCGAACGGAACTGAACCCGAACTATTCCATAATAATATTTGGACCTGACGATTTCATTTATTAAATACTCAAAATTTTCGATTCGATTTTAAAGAGAATTGAACCGAATCGGACTATGCCCAGCTCTAACAACTATAATTACAAACAATTAAATTAATTTTGAAATTAAAAAATTAATAACACAAAAAAAATCACGTAAAAACTCTTAACTTGGAGAAAAATACAAATTGTCAAAGATAAATATTTTTACTATAAGAAAATTTTGTAAAATCATATAGATCTCTCATACACCTCTGCCCCCCGAGAACACACCAAAATTGGATAGGGTGAGACTATAAAGAATCTTAAGTCTCACCTAAAATAGTCCATGACCATCTTAAATTTGGGATAAATAAAATATGAACAGGGTTAGTCCTGATATTTTGGGGGGCCTTATATCAATTTTAAGTTGGGGCCTTCTATTTTGAATCTCCTTGTATAGAGTTTTAGCTCCTGTTTGATGGAGATTAAGCCCTTGTTTGAGCCCAATTTTTTCATCAAAATACAATTTTCAACAATTATTTGACATTATTTCAATAACACATTTCTCAAAAGAATAATATTACATGTAAACCTAAAAAAATTTCTTATTTTTTAACCACATATTTTCCATCGTAACGCTATTTTAAAATGTATTTTTTTGAGAAAAATGGGAGTCAAACAATCCCTGAAATAAGATTTTTAGTAGATTTTGATAGAAATAGATAAAATATGTGGATTTAAATTTTCGGAACCCATAAAATATATGATTTAAATTAATTGTTGATTTTGACTTGGATCAAAATCTAGATTTTAATTGATACCAAACAGGAGTTTAATATAATTATAGAAAATCTAACACAGACTACTAATCTGCATAGTTTGAAGAAGATTAACAAAATGTTAAATTTCAACCAACAATACAAATTATAAGTAAATTTTAGCAAACAAAATTACAATGCAATGGCAAAGAGTATGTTCGTTTGTATGATTATTTTCTCGTTGCAACTATTTTATATAAAATTGAATATACATTTGAGTGATTTTATGTACAAAATTGGAAAATGTGACTGCAAAAGATAGTGTAACAAAATAATGCAAATGATGATCAAATACAAACGAGCTTCTAATTTTATATTAATTTATAAGAAATTAATTTAAAAATAAGAGTATCTATATGAACAAGGACAAAGAATTATTAAATTCAAAGTGTTTTCAACGAACAACTAAAAATATTATTATCATGAGATTAAAACAAAATAATATAATAACAGCCTATGTATTGTAGTATATGTTTTGAAGATAAGAAAGAAACCTGTAAGGTGTAACAATGCAGAGACATCAAACCAAACTGCATTGAATCTTCAAAATTTTAATTTAAAGGGAGATAATTTATATCTTGTTGGCTTGAAAAAATAATGGTGGGTGATTGTTAGACATGGAATTTGAAGAGACAAGGAAACATTTTGTTTGATTAAGAAAAGAAAATGAAAGTTTGGAAGATAAAGTGTCAACATAATTATAAATAGGGAAAGTAATGTTTGTCATAAATAAATGTAAGTGATAAGTTTGTTGTTATATATATTTTAAAGATTTTTGTATTTTCAATTTTTATTAGTTTCTTATGTTTACATACGATAATTCTGTTTTACAGAATTTCATAAATATAATTTTTATTTTTCTTCAACCAATCAATTAACTTTACATAATTTGGGGCTCTCATTAAAGTATGGATTTAGGCGATCGCCTACTTCGTCTATACTCAGAACCGCCACTGAATATGAATGTGATACTCTATTTATAGGACAGAAAAGGAGAGCCCTTTGATATCGATGTGGAATTCATAATAATCTCATTATAAATAAGAAACCAAAAAATATCATATAATTGAAGTAGACAAAAATATTTTAATTAGATAATACGAAGTCAAAACCATATTATATCAAAACAATAAAATTAAGCCCCCTTTCTGACTCTCTTTATTTTTAAATTTTTTTATTTCTTATACTCATTTTCAACCACACATTCACATAATAAAATATTTTGCACATAAATTCAAAACTTTTTCTACTTTTTAACTACGTATTATCCAAAAAATAACTATTCAAAACATCAGTTTCTCCCAATTTCTCTTTATGGTGGCCATCAAAATATCTCATAGCTTAAAAAGATCAATATCATTGTGTCTATGATAAGAATATCCATTGCCAAACCACTCACACCCTTGAATTCAAGGTAATAGGAAAAACACTAACTTCCAATTAGAACTGGCAATTGAGTTGAGTAGCTCGTTAACTCGTCCGAGTTTGATTCATAAGCAGTTCGGGCTCATTTCAGGACGAGCATGAGTCGAGCGGAGGGTTCAATAAATGATCTGAGCATGCTCGACTCGTCATTTAAGACGAGTCGGCTCATGGGCAATGCCCACAAGCGGGCTCAGTGACCCACGAGCTTACAGTGTCCCTTTTTTGTTCAACAATCACAAACTTTTCAATCGGACCGGTGGGATCCCTATCAGTCACTAAAATTTATTTATTCTTTCAATTTTTCCTTTATAAATACCTTACACCCTAAATAATTTTCTCACAACAAATTCAATAAACTCTCCTACTCTCTACAATTCTAGTCTCTACAATACAATATAATGCATACACATACATTCATTATTACATAATACATATACATTGTATAATTAATTTTATATTCAAATTTCAATTCTATTACATACATTCTTTCAATTCTATTCTACACTACATTATCCAATTTATACATTTCATCTTTATTCTCTACACTACAATCTATACTTTATTACATACACATTGATCCTCATGATTTCATTGAAGGCTTGTTTGGTGGCCACTCACCTATGACGTGATAAGCTAAATTTTTCAATAAATTTGCTAGTCTCAACAATGTCCCCATCTCCGATGATTTGTTGGAGACATTGACGATGCTCATGAAAGTAGTAATGTAAATGATTGGATGACATTAAAGAAGATGCTTGCAAAGTTGAACTACAGATTTTCGATGCAAGAAGTAAGCAAAGGAGAAAAAAAGTTTCAAAGTGTTGGGAACACTTTAAACTGATTACAATCAATTGTACCATTGACGGAATCAAAGAGTATAAGGTAGTGTATAAATACTGTCAAACACGATTGGTATGACAAAAGGGCATCGGTACTACCCACCTTAACCAACATTACACCAAATATATGGTCGAACATGGGCTTGTTGGTGGATCTCAAATAGAACTAGCCTTTAATACTTGATAGATGCATTTTTGTACACTTATTATATGCTTTAACAAGTTAATTAATGATTAAATTAAGTGGATACTGACTCACAATTAGGTAATTTTTGTTTTTGTAGGTCATAAACCTCAAGAGGTAAGAAAAAGGCAAAAGATAGTGAAAATGGACCTAAAGTGTACAAAATTTGTAGTTGGGGACCACAGTGCACAAGTGCCAAAAGTTGAAGACCTTGAACTACAATTTATGAGGTCAAAATAGATATACAAGTCAAAATCTGAGGTTCAAATCATATAAGATCAAAGTTAAGGAACTTACATGCAGTTATTTAGTGACTTAGCTGCAAAAGGAAACCATTTTCTTAGTTTTGACAGAGGCTTAGTGTTCATGAAATATTTTCTTTTAATTTAAATCACCGCAAGTGTACGATTCGTTAACAAGTAATAAAGTAAAGTTTTAGAGTCCGAATATCGTCCCACAGAAATTGAATAGTTCAATTGTATTTATCTCGACCTTAACCGAATCTAAATGATTAATTATGAGTTTTTATCCTAAGAAATCCTAAATCTAAGCTAAAGTACCAATATTATGAATTAGATGATATGCTATACAAAACAACGTTTAATTTAACTAAAATGCAGTTTGATGTTTGGAACTCAAGTTAAATGTATTCAATGAATGTGAGATATACTAGGATCACGAATTCCCAAGTAATGTTTAATTTAACCTTAATTCCACACTTTGACAACACGATGAAATTTTGAAGAATTAATACTCCTAAATCTATCAAATACTCTCTCTCTCGAGATGAATTGTACCTATTCTCATACACCACCAGCTTATATCTCAATGACGGATGCAAATATACGAGAATGCATGTAGTTTTGTGAGTACTTAGAGATTCATGCAAAGCATAAGGGGTATATTTCTATCCCCTATCGGACCCTACGATAATTTATACCTTGTCGAATTTATTCCTCTTCTTTCGACTAGATGAAATAAACCATCAAAACTCACACATTACGGGCCCATAATCATGGAGGCAATTAAATGGATATAAATCATTCAAAACAATCAATACGTGTTTTAATGTCAAAAATGCAGAACAAAGAATTAAATATCACATTACAAGGTTCATCGATCTTCTAGTATAGATTTTTCTAGCCTAGCATGATGGGAAGAAGAACACAACAATAAAAATCAAGAAAAGACATAACCCTATTGAATTCTTCTTTCTCTTGAAATCCTCCCAAAATAATGTATAATGCATGGTATATGTTTTTGGACGTCTCTAGGGCTTTAAAGACTCCCCAAGATTTGTTTTCGTAAGAGTATCATTCAGAAAAGGAAATCAGATTTTCTCGTCGTGATTGAACTAGGCTTCGCCCAGGCAAAATTCGGGCACTTGCCCAAGCCAACTTTTTCTTCTTGGTAATTAAAAAATCATGTTGGGCGATCGCCCGGTATTTATAACTTGGCTGTCGTCTAGGCAATTTTTTTTCCATATGTTGCATTTTAGCTCTCGAAGTCGATTTTTGATTCTTTCAAGTCCTTTCTTTTGCATTTTCAACCATTTGACTTTTAATTGCATCCGATTGAACCTGCAACATCTTTAATCTTCATTTTATGATCCGAATCAACTATTGAAATGTTGCAACTTAGTTCTCATACTTTGGAATTTCTTCCTTTTTGGTTCTTTTTCATTTATTTTCTCTTAAATTCCACCACATTTATCAATATAGTCCCACAAAATATAATTACATAGAATTAAGCCATAATTCAAACTCTCTGATCATAATTAAATTATATTTGTGAACTAAATAAGTGTATAAAAACACACTTATCACTCAGCGCCTAAGCGCCACTTTAAAGAAAAACGAAGGAAAAAAAAGAAAAGAAAATGGGACCTTTTTGTCACTTTTCAAATTCTGATTTTGCTTGGGTTTTTAAAACCTGAAAACAGGTTGTTGTTGGGGGATTTTTTTCTTCTTCCTTCTTTTTCTCTTTTTAGTTTCTTTCATCTCTTTTTTGCCTTTTTTCTTTTTCTTTCCATTTTTCTTGTTATGTTGGAGATAAAGTCTAGAGCACAAGGAGGAGCAAATAAAGGATTTGGCAAAGCTTTGGGAAAATCAAGAGCTAGCAATTTTCATCTTTAAAAATTAAACAAAAAGGGATTTTATCTATAACCTTGTATTTTCTCCATTATTTTGTCAAATATGCAACGTTTTGTATGAAATATTCTCATTTTTATCATTTGTATAAATGGGATATTTATTTGTGTTGAAATTTATGGTAGTAGCTAGACCTAGCTTTAATTAATTTCAATTCTTTTAATATTAAAATGCTTATTTTCATGTGTTTTTACTATTCTTATTATTGCACTTTCATTTATGTGGCCAACAAATTATTGTGTTTAGTGATTTGTACAATGTTCAAGAGAAGATTGTACATTTTAGAGAAAATAATACAAACCCTAGATTGTTGTAGGGGATAGAGATATACCACTTACTCTAGGTGACCCATTGAACTATTTTCACAAATATTTAATGCGATTGTTTGGTTCTAATCAACATAGAGATATACTAGATTAAACCAATTAATCAATGTTAATTTCGCTCGAGAAAGGTAATTAGCTAAAATCAAAAAATCGGTCTAATATCGTAAATAAGTAATTTATTAATTGGTTTGTGGAGAAATTAATTAGGCGACGATTAAGTGAAACCATGAATCCCAACCACGTTTTCCTCCAAAATTCCAAGTATTTTTATATTTTCTTATTTTTTAGATTTTTAGCTATTTTCCAAAATTAAAATCTTTATTGTATGTTTATTTTCATTATTAAAACTAAATTGATTAAAGTTGTATAGTCGAAAGTAAACATTCCTCAAGAGATTGGTAATTCGAACTCAAAAGTCCACTTTATTATTTGAATGCGATTTGTGCACGTGCAGTTTGCACTTTCATAGCAAACAGGTTTTTAAAAAAAGTCAACAGCTAGGCTGGGGATTCTGTCTTCTTCCTTGCCTTTTTTTCGTCTTCATTTTTCTTTTTCTTTTTCTTTTTCTCTTCTTTTTCTTCTTCCTTATTTTGGAGCAAATAAAGAACAAGTTTTTGGCGCCATTCTGGGAATATTTTTACTTTAATTACCATTTTAGTTAATTTTAGTTTTAACAATTTGTTTTTATTTATTTTTAATTGCTTTTATTGTTGTATATTTCGGCTAACCCCTGTGTTGTTACTCTATCGTGTGTTAGTATTCTCTCTTTGTACTTTACATATATTTTTGTATGATTTTGACATTGGTAAAACAATAAAATTTTTTGTAATTACAAATCTCTATATGGGCAGTCAAGATATGCTTGGAGGACATTTGAGTTGTGAAAATTGTTACATGATGCATTGTATTGGCAAATGTTTGTTCTCGTACACCAGTTTATACATGCCAAAACTTCTAAGATTTCAAAAATATTTGATGTGTCATAAACAAGCAATTGCCAAATCTGATGAAGAATACATGGTCGTGGAAGATTTTGTACTTGACGATCGGGATAGGGACATCAAACTAGTGGGAGATGGTCATCCTCTATAAAGCGAGAAGGTATTTGCAAAGTACTTTAAAGAACTTGTCAAGTTGAATGAAAACAATATACTTGCGGGAGATTCCATGTACTGACATGGATTTCAACAATGAGGGTATTATCCACTAGAATGAGTCAATGAGATCGACTTCTCACTGCCCTGGATTTAAATTGTGATCAATAGCTCATTCAATCCGAAGAAATATCAAAGGTTCTAGAAGGCTTTAAAGTGAATGACAATTTAATCACAAAAAATCGATTGAAGATGTAGAAATCAACGAAGATGAAATCAACATACATTCATTCGACTTCATTGACTACATAGAAATTGATTTTATGATTAAGTCCGATGAGGAGGTAGAAATCTACATTTTTGAGTTTGATACAAATGGAATGAAAAAGTCCTACTACATTGAAAAGGGCAATGTCAAAGTTTAGAGAAATAATGAAAAGTGGAGCAAAGTCAAACGAAGAAAAATGGTCAAGGTATCTAACGCCTTCTTTAGGTGCCCATTCAATGGCAAAAGTCAAGCTAAAGACTATGAAAAAATCTTGTTAGGAAGCAACCCAATTTTCAAACTCTTACTCTTTTTATTTACTTTTATGAATTTTCAAGCTTTTATTAAATTAGCTATCATTTTTTTGTAAGTAATTTTTGAAATCTCACATATCCATGTTTCCTTACAAGTTTGGGGGTAAATTGGTGTACGAGAAGCTCACTTGCCCAAGTTCATCAAAAGCATCCCAAGTCCAATTTAAGCATTGGTACCTCTTCACAATTATACAACCGGGAAAGTTTCGTTATCCCTCTACTCTTTATCATGTTCTTTGTACTTTGAGGATAATGTGTAATTAAAGTTTGAGGTGATTGTGCTTTAGTTTTGTTGTGAGATTATGTTGACATGTTAGATAGCTTTACCGGCTTGAGATTGTTTAATGTTTAAAATTGTCGTTGATTCATAAGCTATGCATGACCAAATATGTTATTTATGCTTAATTTTTTCAAAAATTGCTTATCCAGTGTAAAATCTTGAATTACTTTGAGTACAATAGTCATGATTAATAGTTATCTAGATATGAAAAATTTTGATTGATGGAGAAAGTTTTGAATTGGTAAAACTAGGTTGTGAGTTGCTTGAAAATTTATATTAAAATATATCCACTTCTCTTTCACTTAACCATATTGTGATATAAGTTTTGGAGTGGTTGAGCCAATGAAGGATATTATCTAGAAGTGTGTCATTCCATGCATATTGAAAAAAATATTTGTGTAGAGTGTCTCTTGCCAAGTATAAGTTGGGTAATGATCATATGTTAGGAATCTAAGCCCCATTTTGTTTTGTTGTGCTATGATATTGTACTTGTTGAATCTTAGGCCTCGATTCATAGCCTTTTTTACTTGAATTATTAAGTTTGTATGGGGTGTCATGAAATTCGGTACCCTTTGGTCTAAATAATTGGGGAGTTATCGAACTAAAGCTCTCTACAAGGGACAAGAAGAAAGTTTAAGGGAGCGAGATAAAATATAATATTTAATTGAAAAATAAAAAGAAAAAAATTGTTATTTGTGCAATTGTATTTAATGATTGGACTTAGATAACTAATGTGTTTGAATTACAGAGTATAAGCTTGAATATGGAAGCACTCGTTAGGGGAGAATCATTACATGACTAAATGTTCAGATTACCAATTAGACCTAAACATATTAGAGCATTAAAAGAAAAGAGTGATTGAGAGCAACCTTAAAATTGCTGAACAGGCAGCTTAGATGAGAAGAAGAAAAAAATTCTAGAAAATCAAGCTCGGCTCAGGTCGAGCCTTAAAAAAAGCCGGACTTAAAAAAGTAATCTTAGGTGACTCATTGAGCTATTTTTACAAATATTTAATGTTATTGTTTTGTTTTAATCGACAAAGAGATAAAGTATGTTAAACCAATTAATTAGGGTTAATTTCGCTCGAGATAAGTAATTAGCTAAAATTGAAAATCGGGTCTAATATCGTAAATGAATAATTTATTAATTGGCTTGTGAAGAAATTAATTAGGCAACAGTTAAGTTAAACCATGAATCTCAAACACCTTTTTTTTCTAAAATTTCCAAGATTTTTATACTTTCTTATTTTTTAGATTTTTAATTATTTTCCAAAATCAAAATTTTTATTGTACCTTTGTTTTCATTGTTAAAACTAAATTGATTAATACACATTATTTGAGAGATCTACAATCCAAATTTTAAAAAAAAAGTTACTTTATTACTTGAATGCGACCAATGCATTTGTGGTTTACATTTTCTTAGCAAAAAATATTCCTTCTTTCGGTAGCAATTTAGCTTCAATGATATGCATATTGATGTATTTGGAGAAAAGAACTCGTGATGGAATGGTGAGGTTCGTTGTCAGTGCTAAGTTGTTGCTAAGGATAGTGGACAACGACCATTTCACAATATTTGTGAAGGAATATCTCCAAACAAAGTACATACGGATAAGTAGAAGCACTTTTCTTAATGATACCACAGATTATTTCGTTAAAACCATGAATTACAAAAATATGGTGGTGCTACATCGTTTATTTCAAATTTATGGAAAGGCGTAGATAAAAAATGTTATATAGCAATAGTTGCACACTACATAAACCCACTTTAGACGAAGCATAAAAAAAATTATTGCTTTTAAGATATTAAATTTTCTCATAATACTAACAATATTTTTAACTCTATCATGCAAATTATTGGAAAATATTATTGTGAAAGTAAAATTCGTTCTTTTACACTTGACAATGTTAGTGTTAATAAGTTTGTTATAAATAAACTTTGTAGTACTTAATCCTGATTTTGGTGGCTTTTGTTTCATGTTTGTTGTATTTACCACATTTTTAATTGATTGTGCAAGATGGTATGCCATATATAAAGGATCGAATTGATAGGATTAGGGATGCACTAGTTTATATCACCATATCATCAATAGGAAGTAAGCATTTGAGAAACTTTGTATAAAAATTGGCCAAGATCCCAAACAATATAACTGATTATTAAAATCGTGTAAAGATTATGGAGATTTAATCACTAAATTTTATAACTATATTCATGTAGGAAATCTCGATGATTTTGTTTTGATTAATTCTGATTGGAACTAGCCTCTAAAGTCAATAATTTTTTGACACATTTTTATGATTCCACAACTATCTTATATAGGATATACTACCCCACTAATTTAAGAGTTCTTGAATGTCTTTACATCATTGCAAAAAGTTTTCAAAAGTACAAAATGATCTCAATTTTCCTGATATATTATTTTTATGGACTTGAAGTTCAAAAAATATTGGGAAAATTTGCCTGTGCTATTTCCTTTGGTAAGTGTAATGGACCCTAAGTACAATTTAAGAGGCACAAAATATATTATTAGTAAAATAACAAATTGTATAAATTTTGACACACCGTCACTTATTCGAAGTTAGAAAACCGTTAATTTCAATATACGAAATGTACGCGCAGTGCTTTGGTACAAATATTAGTCGAACATCAGCTGTACCCACCCTTTCTACTACTCTTTAAGATGATAAAGCATAAATTTTGTCCTTATTTGAAGGTATTAGGAATGAAATATCTGATACTAGAAGTTCTACTTCTAATATATCTCTTGCATATAATCCTACATCAAATGCAAGTCCCACTGGAATGCATGCTGAATTAGTTAAATATTATAATTATCAAATACTTAGGAGCGTAGAATTCGTTGATGTTATACAATTTGGTTTACTTGATTTTTGATAGACAAACGAACGAAAATACCATGTTATTTTTGCATTGCAACACTTCCGATTAGTACTGTAGTTCCGGAGTCCATTTTTAGTGCAAGTAAGAGAACTCTGTCTAAGATCAAGATCAGGCTCAAGTAAAATATTCTGGAAGCATCGATGTGCTTAATGGATTGGTAAGATGCACATTTTCGACCACAACATCTATACAAGAAAATTACATATAATCAGGTAAATGATATTTAATTTCGTCATATAATCAAACTCTGTTATTTTCTTAATAATATTTTGATTTAAAAAAATTGTATATGTAACAAGTTGATCGTGCGCAATTTAACTCCGTTCGCTCAAAAATTAAGTAATCAATCCCAAACTCGGATAAAAGCATGAGGATTTTCAGAAAAACAATTTAATAAAAAAAAATTTAATCTAATATCAAATTTTCAATCAATTTGACAAACATCTTGATTTTGTTCTGTGAGTTTTTATTATAAGGTATAGGTTGACCTGCTACATTCTCCACGCAATCAAGTTGATTTTATGAAGAAGGAAGAGGGTGAACAAATAACTCATATGAAAAAGATTCATAAAACTAAAATTCTTGACTCAAACATCCAAAAATGAAGAATCCATTTCCTCAACTTCTAGGTATCGTCAATTAAAAAAAAAAAGAGCACACGTAACATGTTGCTGTATATAATTTTAATTTCGTCTATTCCAAAATTGTAGTCAGTTCCAAGCCCAAAGAAAATGAGGAAGCTTTTTTCAAAAAAGGTGGGGCTCATAGGCCAAGCTCGACTTGGTGAGCTCAAGTGCCAAGCTCGACAGTTGAGCTAAGCTATCTTAGACGAGCCACGAGCTTGGCCCATTGCCACCACCACTTAAAATTGTTAGTATTTATATATATATATATATATA